>NW_025920561.1:0-56625 GCF_902686445.1 Sciurus carolinensis | reverse complement strand
GTTATGTCCCTTCCCAGGTGTGATCCATCACACTGAAGACTGACATAGTACACTCTAAGAGATCAGGGGAAAGAACAAAATTTCTCTGCCATCAGTCAGGTTATCTTAGAAACTCTCTCCAAATAATGATCTTAGGAGTGATGCTGACAACTTCATACCTGGATGCTCTCTTGTACCAGGCACTGATATGGATATGATACTTTATGCACTGGAGAAATGCAGCTGCCCCCAGACTTAACATTCTGTGTGTAAGGATTAGAAATCACATTGAATATAACATAAAATTCTGAAATAGGTAACATTTGATTAATCCACATGTGATAAGAGGAAGGAAAGTTTAAGTGAGTAGATAAATAAAACATCACACATGAAAAAAGAAACATCCACAAATTTCAGAATTTGTATTTGTTATAGCTCATAGCAAAGACTGGAGGATACTCCCTTTAATATCTGGATCAAGGAGGGACTCATGATGGCAGTATGCCATCCTACAATCACCAAAACCATGGGTGGCTGTATGATTCATACATGATCACATATGTTTCCCCATACTAGTGAGAACTGCTCAGGCAGTGGAGTTGAGCTAGACAACTGGACAGAAGTAGAATCCAGGAGGACACTCCTCTGCAGGCTAAGTTGCAAGTATCAGGGTCATAAGACCTTGTGGATGGGCAGAACTCAGGGTGAAATTGTGAAAATAGCACACATCTGTTTTCTCTTCTGCAGCATGAACATCATCCTGCATCTCTTTTGGGATGAGATGATACACAAAACCTATTATTTACTCACCCCTTAGCCATAAATGTGTAGATGCATAAGCTTTAGGTTGTGTTTATCACACAATTCACCTTCACCACTGATGCCAATCATCTCATCCTCCTTTCTTTTCATTAAGGTAAAAACAGACAATGGGGATAAGGCAGGCGAGATTGCTCTTGCTTCATGCAAGTGGGATTGGGACTGAGGTCCATATAGGCAGAACTTTCTACCTTGGGAAATTACTTGTGCTGAAAATGTATGGAAAACATGAGGAGAAATGGAAGGCACCTCAGGAAAGGCAAAAGCATCACCCAGCCCATGTTAGTCCTCAGAGCAAATCTGTTTTAAAATGCATGAACTCCAGCAAAACCCTGGAAAATGCATGGCACCAAGTTTTTGGAAAATGAATGGCACCTATTTGTGAGAAATAGAGGTTATAATAATTAGTTGTTTTTGTAAGTTTTCAGATACAAAGTACAGCTCATGATTTACACTAAGAGGTATGATATTTATATTATCACTATTGTAAGTGTCTGAGAAAAGTCGCTAGAAGAGAAAGCATTCTGTAAAGAAATAAGAAGCCCCAGAGGTGCTTCTTTACAGACCCACAAGCTGTCATTTCTGGGAAACCTAAGCAGTCCTGCAGGAGAGTCCATCTCTCTGATTGATTTAGTGATGGAAGATTCAAGTCACGATATTCTTTTCAACAGGTTTGACTTTCCTGTATCATTTTGTTCTTCTTCATGTCTTAGTGCCAAGAAAATGATATAGACTGACATTTACAAAATGATGGAAAAGACATTAGAAATCAAGATTGGGAAAAACAATCTGAATGTTAGGTAGCAGTAGTTAGGCAGAATATGACCTAAGTGTTCCTCAAAAAATAATTAGATTCAGACATTTTCAACATGTCAGAAATTTAAAAGGGTATGTTTTTAGTGACTAAAACATAAGGGACTAATGAACATAAATATTCTTCATCCAAAATATTGTGAATTTTATTCCAGGGTGTTTAGGAAACAAAAATGGAGAACTACCAAGATATTCACTTGATGTTTTAAAATATTTAATGTATTTCAAAACCTTAGCATCATGGTTCTCTCATTTGCCATTTCCTAACTAACAGAGTACAGGGTAAGAAATTTTTAAATGATGAAATTAAATTGGATTCAAAGACTACATGAAAAAGTACATATAAGTAGTATATAGCAAAGTGAGATGCCCATTTGTGAAATGAGGTTTGGAACATAAAACCTCATTTCCTTCTAAAGATTTAAAAATTTAGTTATTCTAATTATAGGAGTTCCTCACATCAATAAAACTTCTGTTTGAATTAAGATGACAGTAGAAAAATTATAATTAATAAATATTCTAATTTAAAACTTATGGTTTCACTGATGCTATGTATACAAATATATAATGTTTACTATCTCTAGATGACATATTGTATGTAATTTGTGTCACTAGAACTCATGAAATAAAAATAAATGTAAAGATAAAATTACTTGATATTACCTATGAAAAAAATTACTAACTTTAGGCAATCTAAATTAAAGAAGCAAATATTCTTAGAAGAAAATATCTTCATTTTGCCACACAAAACACAGTCCTCTGTGCTGAGTAGTACTGTTGGATCTAACATTTCCTATTCACATACCAGCAGCCATACTAGTAGACTCAAATTTTTTTCCTTTCACAGCCATTCTTGAACCAAAGACACAGTAATTATGCATCTGAGGACATGCAGACACTCAGAAGTCTGAGGCAGGGAAGGGATCTATGCAGATAAAGAGAGCTCAAACAACTTTAAGTTTTAAGGAAAAGATGTCTTTAAGTTCTATCTCTTCAGGTCTGTAATTTTAATGTCTGTAGAACAGTAACAAGATCCCACTGGGTGAACACAGAACTGTGACTTCCTTAGTTGAATATGTCCCTTGTCTCTTAATTTTCCTTTATTCTCTGTCAGATAAAAGCTGTCTAGGGAGAGTTGGGCTCCAAAATTTTCTGTCAGTTCCCTGAATACATCTGAAAAGAGATCACCATTGGAATAATGTCTCCATCATTTTGACAACTCCAGTTAGTCTCATTCCAGCCTTAAGATCCAATTAATCCAAACATTCCACAATTACAATGCCTCTACATTGGGGTGAGGGATTCCTTGTACCACAATGGTTTCCAGCCTCTCATGGTTCTCTTACAGTGTTTGATGGGCCCCTCTTCCCTAGTTTTTTTCTCACATGCAGCACCGATTTTGCGTATTCTTGGGACAATAAGTCATCAGTTCAAATTGGCAGTGTTTAGTTTCAAGCTCTGAATAAGACATTAAATTCAATCAGAAATAAAATGAAAAATAGAGGCAGAGCTCAAGGTCACTGGTTGAAGAGATCACAGGCAGATTGAACATAGAGCTGAAGCAGAGACCAAATTCCGAGTCCACTCAAAGGTATCTGCAAGATTAGGCCTCATCCACGCTAATGGAGGTAGAGTGGAAGCCTGCACTTTCTCTGAGAGAAACCATATAAAATTAGGTCAAGTTTTTTGTTTGCTATGTATGAAGTTATAAAAAGTATTAAAGAAAAAGTGGAGGCTTATCACCAAGAGTCAAACCAAGGTATAATCATTTCAAGCAGATCCATTGATGCTACAGGTGATGAAATTGGAAGTTACTTATTTATCGCAACCATTATTGATATGTGAAGAATTAAAGCAGGTATGTTAACAAATGAAAAATGAGTTATTTCTAAAGATAATTGGAAAATTGAGTTAAATTTAAATAAATATATTGAATACTGTAATCTGTACTGGCTAAATCCATGTTTGGATCTGGTGTAATGCAAAAGAAATTTAACAACAAATGCCAAAACATGAGACTTCCAAGGTCATGTGAGAGGCAGATATAAAATAGGAGAAGACCCATAAATACTGGAACAGGCATTGCAGCATATGCACAATTAGACCAGACTCATCTAGGAAGCAGGAAGACCAGGGTTTCATGTGCTGTAGAAAGTTCATCTCTATACACACCCTCCATCCAGGCCCAGTCACAACTCTACCTTTTGCACCTGGGCTCTACCATACTCCCTGACATGGCATGACCCACTGATTACCAAGGTACCTCGTGGAATACTGTCCTCTCACTCCATGGAAATTTTCTCAGGTAAGCCATGGGAGAGTGTTGTCCAGTGTACTCCCAACTTTCGTGAGTGTTTTTTTGTGGAAACTCAAAGAGCTCTTTGGAGATGTAGTGAGGTGTATGTACACACCATTGTTCTATTGTGGACTTGTCATATGATTTTGGAAAAGTGAGTTCAATTTCTTTGTTGATGTTTCCCTGATTTTTAACACAAAATAATGACTCCATCTCTACTTGTCAGTATTAAACACTAAAACACTGATATTAGGTCTGGAGTTCCAACAGTTAAGTAATAAACTCTAGGGATTAGGTATCAGATATTAGATATATAAAGATTTTCAGGAATATTCTCACATGTATTGACTAGTGCAGAACAAATTTTAAAGAACCAAGGTATGGAATAGATCAGGATGCATTTGAATTCTGGCTTTTTATATATTTATGGAATATATTTTTAACCTCTCAGAGCCTCTGTTTACTCATCTATAAGATAGGACTGATGCCAATTACATCCCAAGGCTCACGTGGGAATTAAATGAAGTCATAGATATTAGGTGCCTGTGCACAGTGCGTGATCCCTAAGCCAGAGAGAATTGGCCTGTTTTTGCTTCACTGGTAGACACCCAGCAGCAACTCCATGCCTCTCCCAGCACTCACACTTCAAAGACATATCTGTAAGTGAATAAATGAAGCAGTTATTTTTGGAGGCATAAATATGATGATGCAATATCAGTTACTGTGAATAAAATTAGTGTCTGTTTTTTATATGACTTTAAAACAAACATTTCCCACGTTTGCATTTAGGAATAGCCATGATTATGTTCTGGTCAATAAGATATAGGTGGAATCAATATCTCCATGGTCTTTAGTACTTTGGTTTCCATTATACTTTAAAATGTGTAATTGGCACATAATAATTATTCATGTATGATTCATTGTGTTATATTAATTATATGCCCATAAAATAACTTGGCCAATTTGAATTCCCAGTACTTTCCATTTATTTCTCCTCCTCTTTACAACACCCACTTTTGCTACTCTACATTTCTCCCTTCTCTTTGTGTGAAATCCTTTAATTTTTTTTTTTTAATCTCAGTCTTCCATCTATGGGAGCACATATTTGATTATTGTATTTCTGAATCTGGCTTATTCACTTAATATGATATTCTCCAGTTCCATCATTTTCCTTCAACTGGCATAATTTTATTATTCATGACTGTGTAAAATTTGTTTATACATATCACATTTCTTGGTCTGTTCACCTGTTGATAAACACATTTGTCTGATATCATAACTAGGTTAATGTAAATTTCTGTGCTAAAACATATTATGCATGTATTGCAATAGTGTGCTGACTTTAGATATTTGGATAAATACCAGAAGGGATGTTGATGGGTCATATGTTAATTTCATAATTTTGAGAATCTATTATATAGTTTGTACTAATTGACAATTCAACCAGCAGTGTGTAATGTCCTTTATCTGCGTCTTTGTCAGCACTGATTAATTATTACTTATATTAATGATGCTTGACATTGTAATTGGAAATAAAGAATCAGTGGAGTTTTGATTTGAAATTCCCTGAGTTCCAAAGAAGGTGAAATTTTATGTAATCATGTACCATTTGTATTTCTTTTTTAATTAAAAAAATTAAAATGTCTATTTAGTTTATTGTCTCATTTACGAATTGGGTTATTTGTGATGGGATTCTGTTAATTATTTTTAGTTTAAAATATCTTCTAGATATTTTCATCTGCTGGGAGAGTAGCTGAAAAAATTTCTCCAATTCTCTATGCTGTTTTTAACAGGGTCTTCATAGTTCTTTATTGCTTCATTTTACTTTATTGCCATGCAGAGACTTTTTAATTTGTAGTTGTTTCATCACTGATTGTGGGTTTTATTTCTTGACCTTATCAACCTTTCTAAGAAAGTTGGTGCCTGTGCAATCTTTTGGAGTGTGGATTCCTGTAGGAGGCCATGTGCACGCGCAGCGCCTCCTCCCCTGACCTGCGCGGCAGCCACAGCAACCTCGCGCATGACAATAGCCCTGTGGGCGAGCTGGTGGCAGCAGTGCAGCAGAGACTTTTCCAGCTGGTGGTGGAGGTCGCTGGCCCTTCCCCGGCCCATCCCCCACAATGGAGCTGCCCCGGGGAGCAGGACGCTGTGGCCTGCAGTGGAGAACACGCCCGGTGCCCCTGAGGGGCCGAGAACCTCATGAGTGAGGCATTAGAGGAGGAAGAGGCAGAAACGCCCGGGCTCCTGGGGGCGCCAATGCGAGACAGGCACTTCACCCTGCACTTCAGTCCGCAAGACCTGCAAAGAGAAGCATGCAAGGAAGCATTCTCCAAAAGTAGAATAAAGAAGTTGGTCATTCCCAGTCCACCTCTGATTCTTTCCCATGGCGTCGTCGCTGCAGGCGGCAACAGATTCCATAATTTTTCTAGCAGCTGTAGTGCTTCTGATATAATTCTTATATCTTTGATTCACTTTGAGTTTACTTTTGCATGTAGCATCAGAAATAGGGATAAAGTTTAACTCTTCTACATACGGACACCTAGTTTTTCTAGCACCAGTGGTAAAAGGCTACCTTTTCTCCAGTGTATGTTTTTGGTATTGTCATCCAAGATTAAATGAATGCAAGCCAGTGCATTTCTGTCTGTGTCTTCTATTCTACTGCATTGATCTTTGTGTTTGTTTTGGTTCCAATACCAAGATGGATTTTTACTAGAACTCTATAGTATACAATGACATAAGTCATCATGATGCCTCCAGCATTGCACCCATTTCTCTATGGGTTTAGGTATTCTAGGTCTTTTATTCTTCCATGTGAACTTTAGTACTATTTTTTCTAGGTCTTTGAAGAATGATAATAGTATCTTGATGGGGTCACACTGATTCTGCATATTGCTTTTGATAATACATCCATTTTACCAATAATAACTCTGCCTATTCAAAAACACTGAAGTTCATTCCATCTTTTAGAGTCTTCTACATTTGGTGCTCTATAAATTTGATTATAGAGTTCATTCTCCTCTTTGACTGGATTTATTCTTAGAGAATTTTGGAGGCTATTTTGAATGGGACTGTTTTTCTGTTATTTTTTCTAGTGTATTCACTATTGATATCTAGAAAAACTATTGATTTTTTCATGTTGATCTTCTGTCCTGTTCCGTGATTGAATTTATATATCACTTGTAGAGATCTTCTGTTGGAACATACTGGTTCTTCTATGCAGAGCATTATATAATATGCAGTTATAATTTGACATCTTCCCTATTGATATCTCCTTTATTTCCTTCTCTTGCCTAGTTACTATAGCTAAAACTTCATGTTCTATATCAAATAGGAGTGGAGACAGTAGACATCATTTTCTTATCCCTAATTTGGAGGAAATGATTTTAACTTTTCCATGCTTCATATGATATTAGATTTGAGTTTGTCCTATATAGCCTTTTTTATGTTAGGGTAAATTCCTATTAAGCCTAGTTTTTTGAGAATTATATCACGAATTGCCACTATATTTTATAAAGACTTACTCTGGCTCTATTGATATGATCATGTGATTTTGTTTTTAATTCTGCTTATATGAAGAAATATACTTACTTACTTGAATATGTAGAACCATTCTTACACACTGGAATGAAACCAATTCAGTCATGATCTACATCTTCTTAGTATGCTTTTGTATATGATTTGCTAATATTTCATTAAAATTTTTTCAACTGTGTTATCAGGCATGTGGGTCTGTAGTTTTCTTTTGTTGACCTGCTGTTATCTGGTTTTGGCATCAGTGTAATATCAGCTTCACCATATGAATTTTTAAGCACTTCCCTTCCCTTTCTGTTTCATAGAGTAATTGAAGAAGTAGTGACATTTGTTATTTTTTAAAGGTATGGTAGATTTCAACCAAAGTTACATTCTGTCTGGGCTTTTGTATTTCACATGACTTTTTAAAAAAATTTTTTTAGCTGGGCACAGTGATTAACACTTGAAATTTCAGTGGTCAGAAGACTGACGTAGAAGAATCACTGATTCAAAACCAGTCTCAGAAACTTGGCAAGGTTCCGAATAAGTTAGTAAGACCCTGCCTAAAAATAAAATACAAAAATGGACTGGGTATTTGAGTTGGGTTACAATTTAGTAGTAGAGTGGTTGCCTATCATGGGTCAGACACTAGGTTTAAACTTCAAAACAACAGAAAAATGAAATAAAATAGAGGTTAACTTTTTAAAAAGTGTGAATATCTCCTTGAAAAAAGTGGGGACTGGAGATGTGGCACAGTGGAGAAACATCCCTGGGTTCAATCTTTAGTATCAAAAATATATTTTTTATTAGTGTGTCATAATTATTTTGATATTTTGTCCATTATGACATATTTATATATATGCAGAACATCTTTTGATCAATTGCATTCCTCAGTGCCTCACGTTCCCCTCTTCTCTGTCCCCATGAGTCTGTACTATATTGTTGACCTTCTATTTTGGTGAAATTCCCTATATACTGTTTTTTCAATTTCAGTTTTCATTCTTGCTTTCATATATGAGAGAAAACACTTGAATTTTGTCTCTGATTCTGGCTTAATTCACTTAGCATAATGTTCTCCAGTTTCATTCATTTCTCACAAATGATGTAATTTCATTCTTCTTTATGATTGACTAGAATAAATACAGTTGTGAAGAGATGTGTAGATGCTATTTCCTGGGAATATCACCTGCCAGCACAGAGGACCTCCCATATTCAGGTTCAGCTTGCTATTTTGTGATCCATAAAATGGAAACCCAGGGAGGAGAAGGTCTTACCTGAAGCATGTAGTGCCCTCTCATCTATGACTCTGATTGCTTTCACACACACTATATAGCCTGGCCAATTCGAGAGTGTTCTTCCTTGTCTGTTTTGACTACTAACCTGTTTCTGTGGTGCATATTTCCATGACAGTTTTGTGTCTGAGAGAAGGGAGTTCACCTGAATTTGCAATCTCATCATCCTTCAAGTGTTAACCACAGGACTCAGTTCCTTCCCTCCTTCAAAATAAGGAAACTGAGGGGGATTTCTTTTCTTAAAACAAAATAATTCTATCCATGAGACTGTACCCCAATGACCTAATATCCTCCAAGTCCTCCCTTCCTGTCATCACCTTGGGGGCTTATGATTTCAACATACAAGTTTTGGAAACACATAAATATTCATACCATAGTAAAACATGATGCTCTTTCTTTGCTAATGGTATCATGCAAGTGCCTGATGCCTAGGTCTCAGTGCATCTTCCTATTTACTTCCTGCATCCTTGAAGACATGTGTGCTATCAAGTTATCCTCACTAGACAGTCTTTCTTCTTTTCTGATGGGGTAGCTGTAGGGTCACTCACCTGGACTTCACAACTGAGTGTGAGAGCTGAGAGATTGTCATCCCACACTTACAGGGACTTTAGGACCTTGGCAGCTGGGTGATTACGATGCTGCACCCAAGGAGTTGTGGAAATGGTCACCAAAATAGTTGAGTGGATCAACCTTGCCCCATTCTCAAGAACTGCAGTCAGAATTGTACACAAATGGAAGTCATATATTGAGCCCACATGGGAGATGGAGGAAATAAGTTGACACTGGATGAACATGGAAGACATTGGTTTTGCCCAAGCTCACACAAAGCCACCAAGACATTAAAATCTCTACTCTAACAAGGATCTAAGACTGGTCATTTTGCCTCATGTGTGCACAACCAAGCTTCTGAAATCAGGACCTGGAAGTAACTGTCAAGTTGTCTCTATGAACCTGGCATTAAACTGTCAAAGAATATTACCCAAAGAACCCTATTTTTGGGGTTTTTCAAGAAGACGGACTAGAGGGCGGCTGCATTTCACGTTGCTCCAGGATGCAAGATTCAAAAGAGGAGATAGTGAGAGACTTGGGACCAACTCAAAGCCGCTGGGGGAGTCTCTCCCATTGGGGAGGCGTCCTGGATGGGGCGGTAGCCCCGGAACGCAGGGAACTTTTTGAAGTAGAGTTGCTCGGCAAGACGCCCCTCCCCCCGCTGGAGCGGTAAACACAGACAACTGGGAGCATCGTAGAGGAGGCGGCTCAGCACAGCACTTGCACTCGGAGCAACCACTGGGGCTCCGGGCGGCTGCCTGAGGAGGAGCTGCGCGGCAAGCTGTTTGAACTCAGAACGGCCGCTCCTGAACACCGGTGGCCTGCTGGGAGGAGGAGCACGGTGGGTCGCTTGGTCTGGGAGTGACTGCATGGGAGCTACAGGCGGTTGCCAGAGGAGGAGCTGCGGGGCGAGCTGTTTGAATTCAGAAAGACTGCTTCAGGGCACCGGGGGGTTGCCCGGAGGAAGAGAAGTGTGGTGGGTCCCTTAGTCTGGGAGTGACTGCATCAGAGCCACAGGTGGTTGCCAGAGGAGGAGGCGAGTGGTGAGTTGATGGACTGAAAGCGACCACTCCTGAACACCGGTGGCCTGCCTGGAGGAGGAGCATGGTGGGTCCCTTGGTCTCGGAGCCACCGCTCCTGAACACCCGGGGGGATACCCCGAGGAGGAGGAGGAGGAACAGGGCGGGTCACTTGGACTTGGAGTGACTGCCTAGGGCTACGGGCGGTTGGCGGGAGGAGGAGATGCGAAGTGAGTTGCTTGGACTCCTAGTGACTGTGTCAGAAACCGGGCAGCTGTCTGGAGGAGGAGGTGTGTAGTGGGTCTCTGGGTATCGGAGCTATTGTACGGGGCTCCAGGTGGCGGCTCAGAGGAGGGGCTGCATAGCCAGGCAATTAGGTGCAGAGCAGGGTCCCAGGACCGGCTTCTTGGTAGAAGAGTCACACCAAGACACGCCTAGGGGCGGAGTGAAGTTTCCAGGACTGTGGGCAGATTCTCTGGGAGAGGCAGCCTAAGGAGACTCGCCTGCGAAGGGTGAGGCTCCCAGGCCCAGGAGGTAGGTCTGGGCCCCTGGGAACATTGCAGAGGAAGACAGCCCAGCCCAGGTGGTAGTTGTAGATTGAGGGGAACCTCTACGAGGGCAACTGACCAGTGAGACATCCCCACCGGGTGAGTCTTCCCTGCCGGGTGAGGTTTTCCCACAGGGATGGTAAAACCAGAGACACAGGCAAAAACAGGTCTTGCCTCAGCCCGCAGCCTAGTTCCCCATTGGATGACCATTGCTCAACAAGTGGAGGCACCTCTGCCCAGTAGCAGGGAATATACACCACCTGAGGGTCACCACCCCTAGAGAGACAGCTTCGTGGAGCTCCACATTATCAACTTCCTCCAAGATTTCAGGTTACTGAAGGATAAGAGGGGATATACTAGCAAACTTCAGGGATATTATAAGTCCATAGAGGAAATCTGCAATATCTTAATGACACACTGATTCCTGAACAATATGAGAAAACAAGGGAAGAAAATGCCCCAAACAAATCTAGATGTTACATCAATAAAGTCCAATGAGAGCATGGCAGAAGAAATGACAGAAATGGAGTTCAGAATGTACATAATTAAAATGATCAGAGAAGCAAACGATGAGATGAAAGAGCAAATGCAGGCATTGAATGATGAGATGAAAGAGCAAATGCAGGCATTGAATGATTGCACCAATCAACAGTTAACAGAGCAAATTCAGGAAGCAAAAGATCATTTCAATAAAGAGTTAGAGATATTGAAAAAAAAACCAAACAGAAATCCTTGAAATGAAGGAAACAATAAACCAAATTAAGAACTCCATAGAAAGCATAACCAACAGGATAGAACACCTGGAAGACAGAACTTCAGATATTGAAGACAAAATATTTAACCTCAAAAACAAAGTTGAACAAACAGAGAAGATGGTAAGAAATCATGAATAGAATCTGCAAGAACTATCGGATATCATGAAAAGGCCAAATTTGAGAATTATTGGGATTGAGGAAGGCTTAGAGAAACAAACCAAAGGAATGAACAATCTATTCAATGAAATAATATCAGAAAATTTCCCAAATCTGAAGAATGAAATGGAAAATCAAGTCCAAGAGGCTTATAGGACTCCAAATACACAAAATTACAACAAACCCACACCAAGGCACATTATAATGAAAATACCTAACATACAAAATAAAGACAGAATTTTAAAGGCCATGAGAGAAAAGAACCAAATTACATTCAGGGAGAAGCAGATTTTTCAATCCAGACCCTAAAAGCTAGAAGGGCCTGGAACAACATTTTTCAAGCTCCGAAAGAAAATGGAGGCCAACAAAGAATCTTGTACCCAGCAAAACTTACCTTCAAATTTGACGATGAATTAAAATCATTCAATGATAAACAAAAGCTAAAAGAATTTACAAAGAGAAAGCCAGCATTACAGAACATTCTCAGCAAAATATTTCATGAGGAAGAGATAAAAAACCAAGAAGCAAATCAGCAAAGGGAGGAATTATCCTAAAGGAACTGTCAAATAAAGGAGGAACCAAGATGTGTCAAAAATAAATAAATAAATAAATAAAATTTTAAATATGAACCAAATGACCGGGAATACAAATCATATCTCAATAATAACCCTGAATGTTAATGGCCTGAATTCATCAATCAAAAGACATAGACTGGCAGATTGGATTAAAAAGAAAGATCCAACAATATGTTGCCTGCAAGAGACTCACCTCATAGAAAGAGATACCCATAGACTAAAGGTGAAAGGAATGGGGAAAAACATACCATGCACATGAACTCAGCGAAAAAAGCTGGAGTATCCATCCTCATTTAAGATAATGTGGACTTCAAGTCAATGTTAGTCAGAAGGGATAAAGAAGGACATTTCATACTGCTTAAGGGAAGCATAAATCAGCAAGATATAACAATCATAAACATCTATGCCCCAAACTGGCTCATCCATGTATGTTAAACAAATCCTTCTCCATTTTAGAAACCAAATAGACCATAACACAATAATACTAGGTGATTTTAACACGCCTCTCTCACCACTGGACAGATCTTCCAAACAAAAATTGAACAAAGAAACCATAGATCTCAATAACACAATCAATTATTTAGACTTAACAGACATTTATAGAATATACCATCCAACCAAGAGCGAATACACTTTCTTCTCAGCAGCACATGGATCCTTCTCTAAAATAGACCATATATTATGCCACAAAGCTAATGTCAGCAAATACAAGAAGATAGAGACACTACCTTGTATTCTATCAGATCATAATGGATTGAAGTTAGAAATAAATGAAAGAGTAAAACACAGAAACTACTCCAACACCTGGAGATTAAACAATATGCTATTATATGATGAATGGATAACAGAAGATATTAGGAAGGAAATTAAAAAATTCTTAGAGGTAAATGAGAACAAAGAAACATCATATCAAAATCTCTGGGATGCTATGAAAGCAGTACTTAGAGGAAAATTTATTTCATGGAGCACATTTAATAAAAGAAGTAAAACTCAACAAATAAATGACCTAACACTACAGCTCAAAGTCCTAGAAAAAGAAGAACAGACCAACACCAAAAGTAGTAGAAGACAGGAAATAGTTAAACTCAGAGCTGAAATCAATGAAATTGAAACAAAAGAAACAATACAAAAAATTGACAAAATAAATAGTTGGTTCTTCGAAAAAATAAACAAAATTGATAAACCTTTAGCCACACTAACAAAGAGAAGACGAGAGAAAACCCAAATCACTAAAATTCAGAATGAACAAGGAAATATCATAACAGACATGACTGAAATACAAAACATAATTAGAAGATATTTTGAAAATCTATACTCCAACAGAGACAAAATAGAAAATTTCGAAGACATCAACAGGTTTCTAGAGACATATGAATTGCCTAAACTGAACGAGGAGGACATACACAATTTAAATAGACCAATTTCAAGTAATGAAATAGAAGTCATTAATAGCCTACCAACAAAGAAAAGTCCAGGACCAGATGGATTCTCAGTCGAGTTCTACAAAACCTTTAAAGAAGAGCTCATTCCAATACTTCTCAAAGTATTCCATAAAATAGAAGAGGAGGGAACCCTCCCAAACTCATTCTATGAAGCCAATATCACCCTGATACCTAAACCAGACAGAGACACATCGAGGAAAGAAAATTTCAGACCAATATCCTTAATGAACATCGGCGCAAAAATTCTCAACAAAATTTTAGCCAATCGCATACAAAACATATTAAAAAGATAGTGCACCATGATCAAGTGGGTTTCATCCCAGGGATGCAAGGTTGGTTCAACATCAGGAAATCAATAAATGTCATTCACCATATCAGTAGACTTAAAGTCAAGAATCACATGATTATTTCAATAGATGCAGAGAAAGCATTTGATAAAATACAGCACCTCTTCATGCTCAAAACACTAGAAAAAATAGGGATAGTGGGAACATTCCTTAACATTGTAAAGGCCATTTATGCTAAGCCCCTGGCTAATATCATTCTAAATGGTGAAAAACTGAAAGCATTCCCCCTAAAAACTGGAACAAGGCAGGGATGCCCTCTTTCACCACTTCTTTTCAATATCGTCCTTGAAACTCTAGCCAGAGCAGTTAGACAGACCAAAGAAATTAAAGGGATACGAATAGGAAAAGAAGAACTCAAACTATCCCTATTTGCTGATGATATGATTGTATACTTAGAAGAACCAGGAAATTCCACCAGAAAACTTTTAGATCTCATTAGTGAATTCAGTAAAGTAGCGGGATATAAGATCAATGCACATAATTCTAAGGCATTTTTATACATAAGCAATGAACCTTCAGAAAGAGAAATTAGGAAAACTACCCCATTCACAATAGCTTTAAAAAAAATAAAATACTTGGGAATCAATCTAACAAAAGAGGTGAAAGACTTCTACAATGAGAACTACAGAACACTAAAGAAAGAATTTAAAGAAAACCTTAGAAGATTGAAAGATCTCCCATGTTCTTGGATAGGAAGAATTAATATTGTCAAAATGGCCATACTACCAAAAGTGCTATACAGATTCAATGCAATTCCAATTAAAATCCCAATGATGTACCTTACAGAAATAGAGCAAAAAATTATGAAATTCATTTGGAAGAATAAAAAACCCAGAATAGCTAAAGCAATCCTTGGCAGAAAGAGTGAAGCAGGGGGTATCACAATACCAGATCTTCAACTCTACTACAAAGCAATAATAACAAAAACGGCATGGTATTGGTACCAAAATAGAAAGGTGGATCAATGGTACAGAATAGAGGACACGGATACAAACCCAAATAAATACAATTTTCTCATACTAGACAAAGGTGCCAAAAATATGCAATGGAGAAAAGATAGCCTCTTCAACAAATGGTGCTGGGAGAATTGGAAATCCATATGCAAGAGAATGAAACTAAACCCATATCTCTCACCATGCACGAAACTAAACCAAAATGGATTAAGAATCTTGGAATCAGACCAGAGACCTTGCATCTTATAGAAGAAAAAGTAGGTCCAGAGCTTCAACATGTCGGCTTAGGACCAGACTTCCTCAACAGGACTCCCATAGCACAAGAAATAAAAGCAAGAATTAATAACTGGGATAGATTCAAACTGAAAACCTTTCTCTCAGCAAAGGAAACTATCAGCAATGCGAAGAAAGAGCCTACAGAGTGGGAGTAAATCTTTGCCAATCATACTTCAGATGGAGCACTAATCTCCAGAATCTATAAAGAACTCAACAATCTCTACACCAAGAATACAAATAATCCAGTTGACAAATGGGCTAAGGAAATGAATAGACACTTCACAGAAGAAGATCTACAAGCAATCAACAAACATATGGAAAAATGTTCAACATCTCTAGTAATAAGAGAAATGCAAATCAAAACCACCCTAAGATTTTATCTCACCCCAATTAGAATGGCGATTATCAAGAATATAAGCAACAACAGGTGTTGGTGAGGATGTGGGGAGAAAGGTACACTCATACATTGCTGGTGGGGCTGCAAATTAGTGCAGCCACTCTGGAAAGCAGTGTGGAGACTCCTTAGAAAACTTGGAATGGAACCACCATTTGACCCAGCTATCCCACTCCTTGGCCTATACCCAAAGGACTTAAAATCAGCATATTACAGAGATACAGCCATGTCAATGTTCATAGCTGCTCAGTTCACAATAGCCAGATTGTGGAACCAACCTAGATGTCCTTCAATTGATGAATGGATACAGAAACTGTGGTATATATATATACAATGGAATATTACTCAGTCATAAAGAATGATAAAATTATGGCATTTGCAGGCAAATGGATGAAACTGCTAAGTGAGATAAGCCAATCTCAAAAAACCAAAGGACAAATGATATCACTAATAAGTGGATGATGACACATAATGGAGGGTGGGAGGGGTTAGTGTTAGGGTTAGAGTTAGGGTTAGGGAGGGGGGCAAGAATGGAGGAAGGAAGGACTGTATAGAGGGAAAAGAGGGGTGGGAGGGGTGGGGGGAAAGGAAAAAATAGCAAAATGAATCAAACATCATTACCCTATGCAAATTTATGATTACAGAAATGGCCTTTACGCCATGTACAAACAGAGAAACAACATGTATCCCATTTGTTTACAATAAAAAAAAAGATATAAAAAAAACCCTATTTTTAATAGGATATGTGTACTCATCTGGTTGGTCACTTGGATTGAGAAATTGTCTTTGAACTTGAGGCCTCCAGTTTAATGGAAGAAGTACAAAATCCATATGGCCTTTTGCTGTGCTGAGAGTAGAAAATGATAATATATCCTGGTTCCATTTATTGCTGAAGTCTTACCATCACTGTTTCCCCACCAACAGCATTGCTACTCTAGTTTAAAAATGTATGTACATTAAACACAAGATCCTGGGAATCACACAATGTTAAGAAATCTTTTAGGTGGAGAATAGTATGATTCATACTGGTGTGGTCAATCTCAGCTCTTTGTCAGGCTTGATATTTTTTTCTCTTTGATTTAACTCTATACTTTGAATATGCAAGCTTCTTATGTGGTTCAAACTTTACCCATGTTAAAAGTCAACTGAAGTCTCCTCTGTACCCCTGTCCTCACTAGTCTCCTCCCACTGCCCCTTGTATCTTTTAATTTATTTCAATATTTTTTTACTGTTTCTTGTTCTGATAGGTGTCAAGAATGGTGATGTCCCTTCTAGATGTGAAAAAGAAGAAGGATGGTGTTGGCTTATATCCCAAGGACAATTTCAGGGAAAAATGCATTTCTTAGGCTAAGAAAATCATATACTTGATTGGTCTTTCTATATTTTGGGCAATGAATAACAAAGTATATATCTTAGGAGAAAATGAAGAAAAACATTATATTTCAAATAATAACACCTCAATGAATCTAGGGCTAAAAAATTTACCATCTGGAAAATGTACAGAAACTTTCCCCACTTTAGTACACAAGTCTCTGTGACACCCTCCAGGTGGCATTTTCCTATTGTTACAAAATCATGTCTGGATTATGTAATAATTGTGGTGGTCCCACTGTACATCAATTTTCCTATCCATTCAGAACTACTATATATTATTGAAAATGATTTTTGAATTTAATCATGAGTTTTTTTGTGGGGTAATATCTTACTTGTCTTTCTCATCTTGATTATATACCAGTTTAATATTAAAAACTCTCTAATTTTTGTTATATTCAAATGGGAACATTGCAGTGATGGGAGCAAATTCCAAACTTCCAAGAAATTAAATCAATGGAGTTGATATTACACATTAGCATATTATTTCAGTGCTGTCTTTATTCTGATTTATTTCTGGACCCAATATTATAAATACATCAACTGAGCAAACATTGAAATCACTCACTCTAAGACACATTTTTTTGTAAGACTCTCACTACTCACCTCAGAAATCCCTCCATACACAACTTACTGAGCCCTCTCTACTCATCACAATCTTTCTTCCACCATACCTTGCAGGGGCATCTGAAATTCCATCCAGTGCTTGACAAAGATCCTCTGGAGGATGATTGCAAAGACTCATCCTAAAAGGAATTGCCGGATGTTTTGCTCCGGAGCATGGTGTTTTTTCTGCTGTGTTTTTCTGATAATATATTACTTATTTATGTGAACAACAGGCTGAAAGGAATAATTTGGCAGGAGTACAGTTAAATACTGAATGTTTACAGGGAGAAGGAGTCTATGCTTCACCAGCTGTTCAGGCACAAGTCCCACCTCATTATTTCGATCAAGAGTGCTTATGTGCCCTGCGAGCTTTAAGACAGATCTCTAGCAAAGGAGGAACTAAGTCATTAAAACAGTTAATACAAAAGCCTACTAAACCTTTCTCAGATTTTGTTGTGTGTGTCTCTGAGGCAACAACTCAAAAGATTCAACATACAGAGGTAGCGGAAGCTCTCTTGAAGGAGATATTATGGGAGGCAGCCACACCAGAAGCTAGGAGGGCTATTACTCCCTTTAAGGGTGGCTCTATTGATGACTGGATTATATCAATCAAAGAATTAGGTACTGCATCAGCCCACACTGCTGCTTTAGCTGAGGATTTTTCTGCATGCATGAAGTTGAAGGAAGTCGAGAGCAACAAGGAGACTAAAAATCAAACTTGTTGGTCCTGTGGAGGATTAGACCATTACCAGAAAGAGTGCCCTGGTAGGCTGGGGAGTACACAAAATAAAGTAAAACCAAAAATACCACCCTCTAAATGCTCTATATGCAGAAAAGGGTTCCACTCGGCACGTGATTGTCATTCTAAAGAGAATGTTGATAAAAAGTGTTTAAACAGGGCACAGGGCAGTCCTCAGCCCCACAAATAAGAGGACATCCCAAAATAATGTGAACTATTACAATATCTGAGGTCAAAGCTCGGATGGTGCTCCAGTTAGATGGAGTTCCTTTCAAAGATTTTTTTGATACAGGAGCTGATGTTACTATTATAGGATGGAAGAAGCAGAAAAACTGAAATGGAAAACTAAAATTGGTCCCAATATTCAAGGAGTAGGAGGACTACAATCTACCAAGGAAGCAATTCACCCTGTCATTTGGAAAGATTCCGGTGGGGAAACAGGAGCCATTAAGACTTTATTTGCAGAAGGAATACCTATGAACTTGTGGGGCAGGGATATTCTGCAGGACATGGATGCTGTGCTAACCACTGATGATAGAGAATTTTACCAAGATATTGTTGTGCAAGAAAAAACAGGGTGCAGTAATCAGCACCCCCAATTCTAAGGGCACTGTTCCATTAGTACAAAAACCTGAACCTATTCCATTGCAATGGGACATTCAAGATCCCATTTGGGTGGAACAGTGGCCTATACCAAATGAAAAACTAAAACACCTAAAGCTCATAGTACAAGAACAACTAGACAAGGGTCATATTGAACCATCTACAAGTCCACATAATACACAAATTTTTGTCATACAGAAAAAGAATAAAACACAATGTAGAGTATTACATGATCTAAGGGCTGTGAATGCTCACATAAAAAAAAATGGGAAATTTACAGCCTGGTTTACCACACCCAGCTGCCATTACTTTTAATTTTCACATAATTGTACTTGATATTAGGGACTGTTTTTTCTCTGTTTCTCTTCATGAAAAGGATAGGCCTTACTTTGCCTTCTCAGTATACGAGCCCAATCATCAGCTCCCTAGGCAAAGGTATCATTGGAAAGTATTGCCTCAAGGAATGAAAAATAGTCCACATTTGTCAGCATTATGTCAGTCATGCCACAAGGCCCCTACAAGAAAAATGCCTTATCATACATTATATGGATAATATCTTATTAGCACATCAGGAACAAGACTACTTAAATAAGTACCTTCAACAACTTTTAAGAAATTTAGAAATATTGGGTCTTAAGGTTGCAGAAGAAGAATTCAAAAGTAGCCCCATTTTACATTTTTAGGTTTTAAATATGGAAAACTATTTCTCAGCAAGACTACAACTGTTACTACAAAACAGTTATTCATTAGCTGAACTACAACAATTGTGTGGCCAAAGCAATTGGTTAAGGAGTTTTATTCCTATTCCCACTGCTCAGTTGGCACCATTATTTAGCTTATTAAAGCAGAACGCCGGCCCAACTTCAAAGAGACACCTAACAACCCAAGCTAAAGAAGTTATTATCAAAATAAATGATGTTTTAAAGCAAGCTCAGTTAATCAGATATGATCCAAGTCTCCCCATACAAGCCATTTGCATAGCCACGCCTGGGTTACCAATAGGGGTGCTATATCAACAAGGCCCAATATATTGGGTGCATTTAGTTTACAGCAAAACACACAAAATTACATCTTTTGTACAGCTTTTGGGGCTTTTGGGTCTACAGTTATGAGATGTTAACTCAAAAGGTCTTTAATAAGGACCCTGATATCCTTATCATGCCATTAGAAAAACATATGATAGATCATCTTATTATGACTGAACCGCTTTTCCAGACTCGAATTAGTGGATTCCCAGGCATTACAGATTCACATTATCCTCCTGACAGACTTATACAGGGATTAAAAACATTACAATTGAAACCCACTCCCATTTGTTGGCCCACTAGTAAACCTATTCCAGGGGCTGCAAACCTTTTTACAGACACTAATAAATACAATTGTGGATTCATTTATCATGGACCTTCCTCACCTAAAAGGCACAGAACCCCCCATGGAGGCTCAGTTCAAAAAGAAGAACTAAGAGAACTTTCTTTAGCCTTAGAGCAATTTCAAAAGGAGCCTCTAAATGTGTTTTCAGATGGCATTTATGTTGTACAAGTAAGTAAGGGCATAGCTCACTCCTCATTTTGTGTTCAAGACAAGGCAATAGATCCTTATTTACAGGAATTAAAGTTTATCTTAGAACATAGGCAATTTCCTTGGTATATACAACATGTGAGAGCACACTCCTATTTGCCAGAACCTATCTCTGAAGGTAATGATGAAATTGATAAATACATAATGTTAACACAACAAGAAGCCTTACAGCAAGCACGTGAGTTATATGCCAAGTTCCATTTTTCCAGTAAGTCCATGAAAACTTTGTATCCCCAATTGACTATCTAACAATGCAGGCATCTCACCCAGGCATGCAGTAAATGCGCCCCTCTGTTGCCTTTGGGACCATTACAGCCACAAGGTGTAAATCCCAGGGACCTCTCACCTAATAAGTTATGGCAAATGGACATCACTCATGTACCATAATTTGGGAAGCTTAAGTATGTACACGTCATTGTAGATACTTATTCCAAATTCACATATGCCACTCCATTGACTGGTGAAACTGCAAAACATGTTGTTCAAGCATGCATGGGTGCCATACTTTTTATGGGTGTGGCTTGGGCCATCAAAACAGACAATGGACCTGCATATACCTTAAACAAATTCAAAAGTTGGACATTTACTTGGAATATCAAGATAATTACAGGAATCCAATACAATCCACAAGGACAAGGAATTGTAGAAAGAACACACCATGCCATAAAAACTCAGTTACAAAAAGAAAAAGGGGGAAAAGGAGGAACACATATGCCCCCATCATACACACTCAATCACATTCTGTTCAATCTGAATTTCCTAACCTTTGATGACCACGGTATTTCACCAGCCATGAAGCATTGGGGTTCCTTTCCTGGTAACACTCCTCTGCCATTGGTGTATTGGAAGGACCCCCTATCAAATTGCCTTCAGGGACCACATCCTTTACTAACTCAGGGGTGAGGTTTTGCTTGTGTTTTCCCAGAAAGTGAATCTCCACCAATTTGGATACCAGCCAGATCGGTCAAGCCAGCTACGTCATATGGAGGGTAACAAGAAAAGATGTTGGCAAACCCCAATGGAGGAACTGAAGAGAATCACCCTTGAGGACACAGAGAGCTCCTCAACTAGACAAGGACAATCATCAAAACACAACAAGAAAAATGAAGAAAAGAGGTCAACATGCACCTCCATTAACTTGGGGGGTTATAAAAAAGGGTAGCTCAGGAGGTTCAACAAATGACTCCTGAAGGTGATATTTCCCCATCCACTTTGTTTTTACTAATGTGAGCTATTATCACTGCCAACTCTCACCACACTGGTGCAACAATTATTGGGATCCCCAATCCATCCATGGTGATGCCATTAGGTTTAGATGAAGTCCTGCCTCCTAACATAACTTCTAATACTTCCATAGGCATTCCTGCCACTTCAGCACCTCCTCATCAAGCTCAATTTAATACTACTGTTAATACTACAGGTAGTTGGCTATTTATGATGTCCAATTGTTCCTTCACTTCTGAACTCTCATTATTTGATCAAGTGATCTGCTTATGCACTGATACTCTCCTAGATCATACTATAGGAAACATCACAGGTCTTAGACCCATTAAATTAACTTCTGTATCTAAGAATAGTTCTACAAATGACTTTCCCAGTTTGCCTGTTTGCCCATGGATTCCTGCCAATATCACTAAAAATGTAAACAAAATTAGGCCATTGGCAGACATCCATCCCCACCAGTGTGTGCAAAGTCACACTCCCTTTAGAGTTACCCAGCAGCTTTTATCCTTTGCCAGACCTTTAGTAATAAATGCCTCAGAACCTGCCCCAAGCTCACAGAAAATGTATTATAATTCTTCTGGAAGTGTGTCACTGTTAGGTACTCAATTGTTATGCAATTAGCAAAGATGTTTAGATATAGGAGTTATGCTTTTCCTCAATGGGACTCATTTTAATGGAACATCTTCACAAATGTTTAATGCATCTCTCTGTGTTCAGCATCCATTTTATTTCATTGTCTCTTACCAAACCACCAATATGTCTATATATTGTCATGATTCTACACAGTGCTTCCTGACCAATTGTTGGTCTCTTGGGTTTTCAACTGCATTGTTAGCTAGAGTACCTCCTTACATTTGGGCTATATCAAAAGATACTCATACTATTCAATCAATCGTTCTTACTAAAAATGTACAGTTAATATGTGCTAAAAGATATTTTGGACTTACTGCATTGCTTGCAGGTATCCTCATTGCTGCTTTAGCTGGCTCAACTGCTGCCATGATAGCCTTAGTACAAACTGGTGCTAATGCCACAGTGCTAAATGCACAGGCTACTAGAGTCAGTGAAGCCTTTGCTTTTCAACATGAAACTAATACATTAATAAAAGGGGGTATCCTAAATTTGCAGCAACAAATGGATCTCAGGAATGAAAGAATGGATATTATGCAAATGACAATGCATCTGCAATGTACCCACATTACCCTATGTTTGTGAAACTATGGTAACACTTGACAGTGTGACTAAATGGAGCAAGAATTAAGTACATATTTAAGGGGTCCTTGGAACATCCAGTTTCAAAACTTAATGCACAAACTAGGTCATGCAATCATGTCAATCAATGAAACCTGAGCCCAATTTGTACTAAATGCTTCACACGATTATGGAACAAAATCACCTCCTTATTTGATCCGGTAAATGTTGCATTATTTGGCCTCTCCCTTGCTGGCATTGTAATATCATTTCTATGTATTCACTGCCTTTGTAACAGAACTTCAAAAATTGAGACTAGACAGGTCATGTTAACTCAGGTTATGATGGCAAAAAAGAAAAAGGAGGAAAATGAGAAGAATCCTGGGGTGTACCAGGCATTGATCCAAGGTATGGACTGGGCTTGAGCACAGAACCCTGGGCTCTCTTCATGTCACATGAGAACACTCTGTGATGACCCAGTGCCTCTTGGGCCTTCCTGGTCCCCAGTAGAAGTCTGCTCTTCCCTGTAGAATGGTATTGTAAACATGTAGCTGAGCAGTGGCCTGGCTATCTTATTAAAATGATTGGTTCTCACCCCATATATAAACAATTGCACTTCCTGAATAAATTGAGTCTGCATCACAGAACCTGGCTCCTGGTGTCTGAGTTAAGGGGCACTGTCACACTCACTCCCTTCCTGAGAGGCCAACCCATATCTGACAACAATGAGTAACATAGAGTTCTCCCAGGATTTTGAAGTGGACCATAGCTGGAGTCCTGGAATTCCAAGAAGTGAGCACATCTTGCTGCTTTTACACATTTTGGTTTCCTGTGCTCTTCTGCCCTCTTCCCCCTTATCTCCTTCCTGTGAAGGCCCAGGATATGCAGGTGTGATAGCCAAAAGCTGAGAAGCAGGTGGACTGGAAGGGAAAAGGTGGAGCCATCCAGGCAGTAGCTGCCCAGGAGGCATTAATTAGCAACTTTTACTATTCCCTGCAAGAAGGGACAATCCTGGGACAGGTTACTTTAGCAACAGATTGAGCAGGGGCAAATTATCTTGGTAAGGGTTGGGGAAGGGCTCTGGAGGCATAAGCATTTCAGTAGCCCCAAGAGAGACTTCAACATCACAGATTCAAACTGGCATCCAGTTTCATGATAGTTGCTTATTATCTATCTACACATATTGCCTGTGTTGAATGCTTGTTTCACTGATCCCGTTAGTTATCTTATCTCATGTTACCATTTATAGCAATGCTTCATATGCTCAATTTTTCTAAAATACACCACTCATCATTTAGCTGCCCCAAATCCTTTTGTACCTGTGAGTTAAAGGCTTTCTTCAAGAGTTGGCCCTCAGCTACTTCTTCAGTTGCATTTCTCCATTCCTCTCAGATATTTCAAGAGCATCGTTCTCACCCCACCACTACCTAACTTTGCTTGATGTGTTTTTTTCCTTGTAAGAAATTCTAACTCCTTATTAGTCATTCTATGGTGGCAGAACTGTACTAAGAATTTTTCTAGAACGTTAACACATAGAAACTTGGACAAATTCTTAGAAACTCACTCTAAACATCCAAAAGCATACACACTGCTGGAGTCCACTCAAGCAGTACTGGTGAGAGGACCATGTCATACCCAGGGAGAACAGCTTCAGGACTCTCAAGGGTTAAGGATATGGTAGGGTCAGTGAGGGGCAGAGGTGATAAGAGTGAGACAGGAGGGACCCTTAGCACTGAAGACCTGCATCCTGACTGTGCTACTGTCAGCACCTGATGAGGCCACAACACAGATTTCCAAGACAAGATCATTTGAGAATGTTGGATAAAGGACACATGAGTCTCACTTCACCAAATCTGACTCAGTTTTCATTGCAATTTCCTCAATAAAAAATATGTAATTCTTTTAATGGACACCATCTTCAGGACAAAGTGATACTTATTAAATTATTAAATTATCAAATTATCAAGATATAAATGGTCCCAGCCAGAGTTTGGCACAGAGGTGGACTGAATTGCAGCTGTCCAAGATGAGCAGTTCTCAACCACAAGGTGGTTGGTTGGGAGTACAGAGCAAGGGCATGCAGGACTCATGAGCATCAGGTGATCATCAGCAATTGGCCATACTCAGTCTCAAGTAAGGTTATGGGGCAAGAATATTCAAGTCATTTATGTCTGGTGAGTGTCAGATATGAGATAGTGGGTGACAAGAGCACATAGATGATTCTCACATTTCTCCATGGAGAATTGGATTGTAGGAGCAACATTTTCTGGCAGGTGTAGGTTGAAGGGAAGATTGATAGAGAAGGGTTTAGTTCTGGATGTGGTGAGTTTGTGTTCACTGGAAGACACTACAGGTGTCATCTCTCAGTTGTATAGGCAGGGCTGGAGTTCATAATTCACCACTGGGATGAAAATTTAATGGAGATTCAGTCTCTTGGTTGAGATAAAGGCATAAGTTTCAGAATGAAGTTCAGAAGAGAAAGAAGGCAGAATGCAATTCTCAAGAAAAGAACAATACATTGTAAGAAAGAGCCAGTGGTCAACTGTGAATTCACAGCTGAAAGACATAATCAAGGATAAATCCCAATTCATAGTATTAGTGAGTTGGGTGTCACTGGTGACATGGTGAAGACAGCTATTAGCAGAGAATAAGCTAGTTTTAGGCAGTGTGGTCTGAGAATACAGAGTGAAGAGGACTCATGTGGATCCTGGAAGCAGAGAAACAGAACAGGGGTGCTGAAGCTGAGGGGGAGTGGGGGATGAACTGAATGAGCAGTGAGAAGAAGAGGCACAAGATTCCTGGCCTTAGGGGCAAGGAGGGTTGAAGACAGACAGGTCCACCTACTTGGATCTGTGAATGGAGAGCAGCACCAGCTGGGCAGAAATTCACCACTCATCTATTCTGAGGGACATAAGAATACAAAGAATGTTTTTTAATTTGGAACTGCGGTGTGATGAATAAATTTGTCTGTTGTTTTGATATAGAACAGAATAAAAACTTGAGCAGTTTAAGTACTGACAGGCTGTGGTTTTGCAGGCTGTCATACAGAAACTCTTCTTATGAACAATTGAACATTGAGGGTTGCAGTGGGTGCAGTTCTCTGTAGCAAGATAATCACAGTAGAAGAGGAAGGAACCAAATAAAATGGAAAAAAAAAAACAATCCCACTTCATACTTAGTGCAGTAAAAGACCCTGAAGTGTATGAGCTGAATTCTTTAGGCTGTTGACAAGATTGTACTTATATAAGAAATATAAAATGCACCCCCCCAACAGAACTGCACCATCTCCCTTGCCTTGACGTACCCAAAACTTACTTATGTATAACACTAAAAGCCCTGCATGCATGGGACTCAGGCTTTGGGAATTACCTTTCCAATCCTTGATGACACTAATAAACTTGCTTCCAAATCTTGGTGTTCTGAACCTCATTTCTCACTGCATTTTCTTATTTCAGTCTTCATTGTGACTGAGAAAGGCAAGGTGATCTGCAAAGGAAACACAGCAGGGTCCACTGGTACTAATTTTCTTTATGCCTGCCACCTAACCCCATGCCTGGGATAAAATTAGTAAATGCACTTATATGACTTAAAGGATTACTGTTTCCTTAAAGCAGTCATTCATTATAACCAACCAGAAACTTCTTTAGAATAGCTACCTGAGAATGTACTGCCTATTTTCTTTCCCCTATACCTTTAAAACATTTGAACCCAAGGGCACTGCCAGCACCATGTCTGCACTGAAGGAAGCAACCCTGAAGGCACAAAAGGAAGGTAGATGGGCAGAGGGTCCAGAGCAGTCTGCTGTTTCTGCTTGCTGAGCAGCCTGTACTTCTGTGGTGACTGTGACCCCCAGTCCTGATAATCCACTGTCATGATCAGCAAAAAATAAAAAAATTGAACCTGGTTGAGCTTCCAGGAAGACTATCAAGGGACAATCTATACAGAAGGCACTTGGTATTCCCACCTGACCTGGATTTCCCTATGAATACACCCACCCTCAACCATCTACTCCCACAGAGCATCACAGCTTATTCTGTAGGGTTTGATTTCCTCAGTCAGCCAGGGTGAACCACCCAACTCACTTCTAGGCTATAATCTTAAACCAAATGAGCCCAAAATTTGGAATAAAATTGGTTTAGGAAGGGACAGTCACTCCTCCCTTGCAGCCTGAGTATATTGCTCCCACCTGACCCCAGGTCACTGGTCACTTGTGCACAGTGGGGGATCTCCATACTTGTGGACTTGCCCTGGCAACTCTGAGATAAAAGAAGTTGAAGGCCTCCAGACTGTTTTTGTCTGGTGGAATGAAGGGAAGGGTCTGTGCCTTCAATGGCAGGTGCAGTATTCACACAGGATAGGCAGTGAGAAGTCTCGAAGTATGTTTTGTTTCTTGTTCATTCCCAAAATTTCTTGTTCCAGCAAATGAGGATCTCATTCCAATCACAGGAACTTCACATATTTGTTTGTAAAACCAAATCTCCTCCTCTGCCTCTCCCAGGTGCTCTAGGTGAGTTCAAACCCTGCTTCCTTCACTGGCTTCCTTCAGTACCCAGTGTGAGTCTAGATAGAATGCAATTCCAGAGTGTGTTCCTGGAACCAGTGACACCCTAATATTGTGCAAAGGGCCATCCTCAGGAGAAATCTGGCTTTTAGATTTTGGCTTGGATGGGTTCCAGGATCCCAATTGATATCAAAACCCAGGGATGCAAATGTTCCTTATAGTAAATGGCATAGTATATACATAAAACCTGTGCATGCTCTTCTATGCACTTTAAACCATCTCTAGATGGCCTATAATACCAAGTACAACATAAATGCTCTGGAAAATTTTAGGTAATATGGACAACAAAAATGTATGCTTTTGTTTAGTACAGATGAAATACTTTGTGAATATTAGTATCTAAATTGTTTGAATATGAGGTTGTGAAATCTGCAGATTCAGAGTTTCAGCTGCACCCTAAACCCCTGAAAGGCATAAATGTCTAAAAAATAAAACTTGGCCTAATCAGAAAGGCCCACCCCAGCCTAAAGAAAGTGGGGCTTAATTCTTTAACATTTCAGTGCTATGGGTGAGGCAGTAAAATTTTACCATTTCAATGACATGTAGTAGGTTTCTGTTATTTTCTTGCAAACTACTTATGATAATGTGGCTATTTCTGTCATTTTACCTATGAGGTCCCATAATCCACACAAAATATTGAGCTAAAAGGAAGTAAGAATGTTTAAGATAATGTAGTTTAAAATGTATATTCATTCCATATTGACTTCAGTGGTTACAAAATCAATATCACAAATAAACAAATACTTCATTTGAGTTAAAGGAGTCAAAATATATAACACCAGATCAAAAAATCAGGATACCTGACATCTACAAATTATGTGAAACTAAATGACTTTTTTTTTTATTTTTATTTTTTTTATTTATTTTTTACATTTACATAGGGTAATGATGTTTCTTTTTTTTCCCTTACCCCCCACCCCTCCCACCCTTTTCCCTTCATACAGTCCTTCTTTCCTTCATTCTTACCGCTCTCCTTAGCCTAACTCTAAACCTAACCCTAAACCTAATGCTAACCCCTCCCACCCCCATTATATGTCCTCATCCGCTTATCAGCGAGATCATTCGTCCTTTAGTTTTTTGAGATTGGCTTATCTCAGTTAGAATGATATTCTCCAATTTCGACCATTTGCCTACAAATGCCATAATTTTATCATTCTTCATTGCAGAGTAATATTCCATTGTATAAATATGCCACAGTTTCTTTATCGATTCATCAACTGAAGGGCATCTAGGTTGGTTCCACAATCTGGCTATGGCGAATTGAGCAGCAATGAACATTGATGTGGCTGTATCTCTGTAGTATGCTGATTTTAAGTCCTTTGGGTATAGACCAAGGAGTGGGATAGCTGGGTCAAATGGTGTTTCCATTCCAAGCTTTCTGAGGAATCTCCACACTGCTTTCCAGAGTGGCTGCACTAATTTGCAACCCCACCAGCAATGTATGAGTGTTCCTTTTTCACGACATCCTCGCCAACACCTATTGTTGCTTGTGTTCTTGATAATCGCCATTCTAATTGGGGTGAGATGAAATCTTAGGGTAGTTTTGATTTGCATTTCTCTTATTACTAGGGATGTTGAACATTTTTTCATATATCTGTTGATTACTTGTACATCTTCTTCTGTGAAGTGTCTGTTCATTTCCTTAGCCCATTTGTTGATTGGATTATTTGTATTCTTTGTGTAGAGTTTTTTGAGTTCTTTATAGATTCTGGAAATTAGCGCTCTATCTGAGGTATGGCTGGCAAAAATATTCTCCCACTCTGTAGGCTCTCTCTTCACATTGCTGATAGTTTCCTTTGCTGAGAGAAAGCTTTTCAGTTTGAATCTATCCCAGTTGTTGATTCTTGCTTTTATTTCTTGTGCTATGGGAGTCCTGTTAAGGAAGTCTGATCCTAAGCCAACAAGTTGAAGATTTGGACTACTTTTTCTTCTATAAGATGCAGGGTCTCTGATCTGATTCCAAGGTCCTTGATCCATTTTGAGTTGAGTTTTGTGTAGGGTGAGAGATAGGGGTTTAATTTCATTCTATTGCATATGGTTTTCCAGTTTTCCCAGCACCATTTGTTGAAGAGGCTATCTTTTCTCCATTGCATATTGTTGGAACCTTTGTCTAGTATGAGAAAATTGTATTTATTTGGGTTTGTGTCCATGTCCTCTATTCTGTACCATTGATCTACCTGTCTATTTTGGTACCAATTCCATGCCATTTTTGTTACTATTGCTTTGTAGTAGAGTTGAAGATCTGGTATTGCAATACCCTCTGCTTCGCTCTTGCTACTGAGGATTGCTTTAGCTATTCTAGGTTTTTTATTCTTCCAGATGAATTTCATAATTGCTTGCTCTATTTCTGCAAGGTACATCATTGGGATTTTAATTGGAATTGCATTGAATCTGTATAGCACTTTAGGTAGTATAGCCATTTTGACGATATTAATTCTGCCTATCCAGGAACATGGGAGATCTTTCCATCTTCTAAGGTTTTCTTGAATTTCTTTCTTTAGTGTTCTGTAGTTCTCATTGTAGTGGTCTTTCACCTCTTTTGGGAGATTGATTCCCAAGTATTTTATTTTTTTCGATGCTATTGTGAATGGGGTAGTTTTCCTAATTTCTCTTTCTGAAGATTCATCACTTATGTATAAAAATGCATTGGATTTATGAGCATTGATCTTGTAACCTGCTACTTTACTGAATTCACTTATGAGTTCTAAAAGTTTTCTGGTGGAATTTCCAGGTTCCTCTAAATATATAATCATGTCATCAGCGAACAGGGATAGTTTGAGTTCTTCTTTTCCTATTCGTATCCCTTTAATTTCTTTGGTTTGTCTGATTGCTCTGACTAGAGTCTCAAGGACGATGTTGAATAGAAGTGGTGAAAGAGGGCATCCCTGCCTTGTTCCAGTTTTTAGGGGGAACGCTTTCAGTTTTTCACCATTTAGAATGATATTAGCCATGGGCTTAGTGTAGATTGCCTTTATAATGTTTAGGAATGTTCCCACTACCCCAATTTTTTCTAGTGTTTTGAGCATGAAGGGATGCTGTATTTTATCGATTGCTTTTTCTGCATCTATTGAAATAATCATGTGATTCTTAACTTTAAGTCTACTGATATGGTGAATGACATTTATTGATTTCCTGATGTTGAACCAACCTTGCATCCCTGGGATAAAACCCACTTGATCGTGGTGCACTATCTTTTTAATATATATTTGTATGCGATTTGCTAAAATTTTGTTGAGAATTTTTGCATCGATGTTCATTAAGGATATTGGTCTGAAATTTTCCTTCCTCGATGTGTCTCTGTCTGGTTTAGGTATCAGGGTGATATTGGCTTCATAGAACGAGTTTGGGAGGGTTCCCTCCTCTTCTATTTCATGGAATAGTTTGAGGAGTATTGGAATGAGCTCTTCTTTAAAGGTTTTATAGAAATCGGATGAGAACCCATCTGGTCCTGGACTTTTCTTTGTTGGTAGGCTTTTGATGACCTCTTCTATTTCATTGCTTGAAATTGGTTTATTTAGGTTGTGTATGTCCTCCTCGTTCAGTTTAGGTAATTCATATGTCTCTAGAAATTTGTTGATGTCTTCGAGGTTTTCTGTTTTGTTGGAGTATAGATTTTTGAAATAGCTTCTAATTATGTTTTGTATTTCACTCGTGTCTGTTGTGATGTTTCCTTGTTCGTTCCGAATTTTAGTAATTTGAGTTTTCTCCCTCTTTCTCTTTGTTAGTGTGGCTAAGGGTTTATCAATTTTATTTATTTTTTCAAAGAACCAACTATTTAATTTGTTAATTTTTCCAATTGTTTCTTTTGTTTCGATTTCGTTGATTTCGGCTCTGATTTTAACTATTTCCTGTCTTCTACTACTTTTGGTATTGGTCTGCTCTTGTTTTTCTAGCGCTTTGAGCTGTAGTGTTAAGTCGTTTATTTGTTGATTTCTACTTCTTTTTTTGAATGCACCCCATGAAATAAATCTTCCTCTAAGTACTGCTTTCATAGTGTCCCAGAGATTTTGATATGATGTGTCTTTGTTCTCGTTTACTTCTAAGAATTTTTTTATTTCCCTCCTGATGTCTTGTGTTATCCATTCATCGTATAATAGTGTATTATTTAGTCTCCAAGTATTGGAGAAGTTTCTGTTTTTTATTCTGTCATTTATTTCTAATTTCAATCCATTATGATCTGATAGAGTACAAGGTAGTATCTCTATCTTCTTGTATTTGCTAACAGTAGCTTTGTGGCATAAAATATGGTCTATTTTAGAGAAGGATCCATGTGCTGTTGAGAAGAAAGTGTATTCGTCCTTTGTTGGATGGTATATTCTATATATGTCCATTAAGTCTAAATTGCTGATTGTGTTGTTGAGATCTATAGTTTCTTTATTCAATTTTTGTTTGGACGATCTATCCAGTGGTGAGAGAGGTGTGTTAAAATCGCCTAGTATTATTGTTTTGTGGTCTATTTGATTTCTGTAATTGAGAAGGATTTGTTTGACGTACGTGGATGAGCCAATGTTCGGGGCATAGATATTTATGATTGTTATGTCTTGCTGATTTATGCTTCCCTTAAGCAGCATGTAATGTCCTTCTTTATCCCTTCTGACTAGTTTTGGTTTGAAGTCCACATTATCTGAGATGAGGATGGATACTCCAGCTTTTTTGCTGTGTCCGTGTGCATGGTATGTTTTTCCCCATCCTTTCACCTTTAGTCTATGGGTGTCTCTTTCTATAAGGTGAGTCTCTTGCAGGCAGCATATTGTTGGATTTTTCTTTTTAATCCAATCTGCCAGTCTGTGTCTTTTGATTGATGAATTCAGGCCATTAACATTCAGGGTTATTATTGTGATATGATTTGTATTCCCAGTCAATTGACTCATATTTGTTTTTGGCATGATTTGGTTTCTCCTTTATTTGGCTATTCCTTTAGGCTAGCGCCTCCTGTTGCTGATTTGCATCGTTGTTTTTCATCTCTTCCTCATGGAATATTTTGCTGAGAATGTTCTGTAATGCTGGCTTTCTTTTTGTAAATTCCTTTAGCTTTTGTTTATCATGGAAGGATCTTATTTCATCGTCAAATTTGAAGGTAAGTTTTGCTGGGTATAAGATTCTTGGTTGGCATCCGTTTTCTTTCAGGGCTTGGTAAATGTTGTTCCAGGCCCTTCTGGCTTTTAGGGTCTGGATTGAAAAATCTGCTGATATTCTTATTGGTTTCCCTCTGAATGTAATTTGATTCTTTTCTCTCGCGGTCTTTAAAATTCTGTCTTTATTTTGTATGTTAGGTATTTTCATAATAATGTGCCTTGGTGTGGGTCTGTTGTAATTTTGTATGTTTGGAGTTCTATAAGCCTCTTGTATTTGGTTTTCCATTTCATTCTTCAGATTTGGGAAATTTTCTGATATTATTTCATTGAATAGATTGTTCATTCCTTTGGTTTGTTTCTCTAAGCCTTCCTCAATCCCAATAATTCTTAAATTTGGCCTTTTCATGATATCCCATAATTCTTGTAGATTCTGTTCATGATTTCTTACCATGTTTTCTGTTTGGCCAACTTTGCTTTCAAGATTAAATAATTTGTCTTCAATGTCTGAGGTTCTGTCTTCCAGGTGCTCCATTCTATTGGTTATGCTTTCTATGGAGTTCTTAATTTGGTTTATTGTTTCCTTCATTTCAAGTATTTCAGTTTGTTTTTTTTTCAGTATCTCTAACTCTTTATTGAAATGATCTCTTGCTTCCCGTATTTGGTCTTTTAACTGTTGATTGGTGCGATCATTTAATGCCTGCATTTGCTCTTTCATCTCCTCCTTCAATGCCTGCATTTGCTCTTTCATCTCCTCATTTGCTTCTCTGATCGTTTTAATTACGTACATTCTGAACTCCCTTTCTGACATTTCTTCTGCTGTGCTGTCATTGGGTTTTATTGATGTAGTATCTAGGTTTGTTTGGGACATTTTCTTCCCTTGTTTTCTCATATTGGTCAGTTGTCAGTGGGACCCAGAGATATTGCAGTTTTCCGCTATTGGCTTATAGTGTCCCTGTAGATTTCCAGTGTATCACCTCCCAGCCTTCAGTAGCCTGATGTCTTGGAGGAATCTGATAAAGCAGCGTATCCAAAGAAAACTGCCCCTAGCCCCCTACTGGTTCCACGATTTGGAACTGGCTCTGTGCTGAAATGCTCTCACTGTGGGCCTGCACCGTGCAGCTGGCCGTGTGGGCGGGGCCCACCACCGGAGTGCACAGGGCTGCCTTGGGAAGACTCTAGCTGCCCTGCCTGGCTCCGATAAGCCACCTCTATCTGGGCCTGCCACCCGGGCCGAGCTTTACCCAGTGGGCAGACTCACCCGTGGCTCTATTTCAGTCCCAGTCTCTCAATGCCTCCCCTTCTTAACTCCTGGGTTCTGGAGCGACAGGGGGTGCAGTCTCCCTCTAGGCCGCCATCTTGGATCACCCCGAGAAGAGAGCCTGCAGTCGGAGTGGGCAGAGCCGCCTGAAGAGGTGTCTGGCTGCCCTGCCCTGATCCCAGAGGCTGTTTGTGGATCGAGGCTCTCCGTTGGTTCGGGGGCTTGTGGCTGGTTCTATGTAGAAAGTCTCTCACTGGGCGGTCAGCTCCGAGAGGCTAGCCTTGAACGGCACCTCCCACTGCAGGGGTCCAGACTACTTGGCAAGTCTCTGGCTGCCCTGTCTGGACCCTGAATCTGCTTGCGTGCCAGAGTACGCTGAGCTGCACTGGCTCCGGGACTCAGAGCTTGTTCTGGTCAGACAGGCTCTCACCAGCGGGCCAGTTCCGTTCCGAGAACCTGGAGAAGCTGGCTGTGTGGGCGGGGCCCACCGCCGGAGTGTGCAGGGCTGCCTGTGGATGACTCTAGCTGCCCTGCCTGGCTCCGATAAGCCACCTCTATCTGGGCCTGCCCCCCCGGGCCGAGCTTTACCCAGTGGGCAGACTCACCCGTGGCTCTATTTCAGTCCCAGTCTCTCAATGCCTCCCCTTCTTAACTCCTGGGTTCTGGAGCGACAGGGGGTGCAGTCTCCCTCTAGGCCGCCATCTTGGATCGCCCCAAGAAGAGAGCCTGCAGCCGGAGTGGGCAGAGCCGCCTGAAGAGGTGTCTGGCTGCCCTGCCCTGATCCCAGAGGCTGTTTGCGGATCGAGGCTCTCTGTTGGTTCCCTAAATGACTTTTTCAAGTTCTTATTTTCATAGTGAAAAATACAAGTATCATGGCAAAAACATCTTGAACTTCCATGAAGAACTGTAAGGATTGATGGAGCATTTACATATCTAGATGCCACATTCAATGATAGTCAGTTTAGAAAAGAAGAGGCACTGAAATTAATTTGGGAGAATTGAAAGAACAGAGTGTGAATAAGCACCACTGTAAACAAAGCATGTCAGTTATGATAGAGTGGTCCTTCATCCCAGATCACATCTTCAAGTTCCCTCCAGTATATAAATAATTTGGGAATGATTGCCTATCATTCTCAGCCAAATGTACCTCTCTTTTTCTGAAAATGGAACCACACTTTCCATCAACATATTGTCACTCAAATAGTTTTTGCTTTAAAAGGGAGAACTAATAGCAACTTGAGATTTGCAAATCTAGGATCATAGCCTCTCTGAAAATGGTTTGTTTATTCTCTGTGGTGCAATCTACCTAGGACCACAAAGAATGGACTACTTAAATCTTAGGGACAAGTGCTTTTATGAATCAGCATGGGAACACATTCTCAAAAATCAGTAAATTTAGGATAAATGTGGGATCCAAAATTAGAAAACTGAAACTCAGTTTTAATCTCCACTACTGACCATCCTGGAGTGTGGGGTGAATTACCAAACTCCAAAATTGTTCAGGGTCTCATCATTATAAATGTATTGTTCTCTTAAAATTCCCTATTCCTTTGTTACCCCTCTTTGTTTACAACTTATATATACTACTGCTATCTGTTAGCATTTATGTTGTTCAAATTATTCATTTGAATGTATATATATACTCATATGTATAACATATATAATATATATATGTGCATATATATATTTTACAGTTTTTTTCAAGTATATATACATATATATTACATGTATAATATATACATATATATTATACAATGATTTATATTAAGTGATTTTTATGATAGATCATATTTAAATATGATTACTTTATGAGAATATTTAGATTAATTACTTGAAGTTAAGTTTGAAATTATGTTCCACCAATGCTTACCAGGCTACAGTCCTGAAATCTCTTTCTAATTTGAGGCTATTACAAATCCTTCTTCACTGAAGCAAGTTTCAAAGACCTTCAGATTATTTTGTAATTGTATTCTAATATGATATCCTTGAAAGGGAGATTCCATGCATCATCATGTCTAATTTAAATTACTGTCTCACTATCTGCTGTTCTTCACTTTCTTATGTAGTGTTTCATATTATCCATTTACACATGTGACACTCATGCAGTCCTGCAGTTTCCATAGCTCATTTTTTTCACCATGTCTGGGAAATGAATTTTACCTGCACCCCATTTCAAATTTCTCCTTTTTCGATAAGTTAATGTTTTTCCTTATTTTTCTAAATTCAGTCTTCAAGCATTTTCCAAAATTTTGCCAAGTCCTTTCTAGAAATTTCAGAAGCATTCTTTCAAAAGTAAAACCACAATAGATGGTTAAAAATTCTTCTTTCTTGATAAGTGTCACTATCCAAAACCTAAGATAATGAAAAAAGAAGAGCAAATCACATGGTTTACAAGGGGTTGGTTTTGGCTTTGGCATCAAGCAAAATTGATTCTGAATCACAAACAACTACTTGATATTTGAGGGACTTTTAACATGTTCCCTTATCCTGTATTGTTATATTAACCTCATTCATGAGAAAAAACTGAATGATTCTGAGTGCCAAAGTATCAGCAATTCTTTTGTCTTACCTGTGTCCATAACTTTGATAATGGACTTTTAGTCCTCTTTTTGTCAAAATTCAGAATGCTGGATCTTGGCCCTCATTTTTTATAACTCAAGAAAAACTATGACCATTAATGAGTATTAGTCAGACATTTAGTCTCAAACAATTTGTAGGCTTCTAGTTTTCATTTCAAAACACTGCTATCTCCATGAAAATAAGCCAACATTAGTTAATTCAAGGACCACATGGGTTGGGAAATCTTGACAATTTTTTTGACAGCCTGCTCATCCTCTGAAGTTCAGTGACATTTTCAACCTTTAGCTGCTGCTGAAAGACCCCAACAGAGCCCAAACTAATTTGATGTTCAGTTCAATCTTGACCTAATACATTTTAGAGTGGTTTGCAGTCCAGTAACGCACAATTAATAGACACATTCTATCCAGAATGCCAAGATTCAGTCACATGTCATGCAGAAGCTTTCTGGCAAAGAGCAGGTGCCTTATAGGTAGTTGTTTTCTTTTCTTCTGATTTAAACTCAGAGTTGAATCTCTTGATACACTGTATTATATCATGCAGATCTATGTGTAGACATATGTATATGGTTTGCATTAGAATTCTCAATTTCCCATACTATTGAAGGAAACCGTCATCATATTTATGCCATTAGGTTCAAGAACAAATTGCAAAGTAAGGTTTACTTTAATCTGTTTAAACTCAAAAGACTAGACTGTTGACAGATCTGAAGTTATGGAGCATGAACCTCATGGGACACCCATGTTCCTTTGCTGTGTGAGATATAAAATGGTGTTGGATCTGCCCTGTTTCAAGTGGAAAACTGTGGTCTACTTTTGGACAATTGGAACTTCCAGGTCGCTAAGGGTAGAATCTCTCCTGTTCTCTGACCCTGAGTAGAATATTGTCAGCTAGTCACAGTGACACCCACCTGAAATCCCAGTGGTTGGGGAGCTGGTGGCAGGAAGAGTGTGAGTTCAAATTCAGCCTCAGCAAAACTGAGGTGCTAATCAACTCAGTGAGACCCTATCTGTAAATAAAATACAAAGCAGTGTTGGGGATATGACTCAGTGGTTGAGTTCCACTGAGCTAAATCCCCAATACATCTATAAAAGAAAATGAATTCTATCACCTTGATACCACCATTTAATGGTGACAAGTTCTGCTCCTTCTAATGTTGAAGATTGAACACTAGAGAAGCACATAAAGGCAAACATATTAAGCAGGTTTTATTTAAAGGTAATAATACAGACTTCTCCTGGCAGGAAGAAGGGGGACATGGTTGATGTTCTAAAGTCCCAAGAAGTGAGTGCATCCTACATATTTTATAGGTTAAAGTCTCTTTTGTTATCCAGTTCTCTCCCCCCTTATCTCTCCTTCCTGCATACGTGACTAGGCCTGGTTTTGCATTAAGTAAGAAGCCATGGGCAGGGGGAGGGCCAAAGTTATTTAGGCAGGTAAAGGCCCAGGGGGCATTAATTAGCAGCTCTATGCTTGCAGTCCTTGATAAAGGCTGGTAAATTTGGTAATCAATGAGCCCTGGAGATCCTTGACATTCCATTCTCCCAGGGGTACTCTCTCACTTCCAGAGGCAGATGGCTTCATGGTTTCATTTCCTTGATTTGACCAGCTCCCCTATTTCTACACTACCTGTCCTTAATTCTGGCTTCCAACTCACTGAGATAAAGGAAGCCACAGTTCTTTAACATGGAATGTGTCCAGTGTGAACTGAGATGGTTTGGAGGTTTCAAATAATGAGTTTTGAAGATGTAGTTTATATATAGTTTATTATATATTTTATTAGTAATTTTATATTATCAAACAATGCTAATATTCTGAATATATTGGTTTATGTTAATACAGTTGATTTCAACTGTTCCTTTTACTTTTTAATGTGAATATTAGAAAATTGAAATTTACATTTATGTCTTACAATTGATTTGTATTGGACATTGCTGCTTTAGGGAATTTTTCTTGCTCAAAGCCCAAGCTCCATATACATAAGTGCAGAGAGCAAAAAAGTTAAATGAAAATTTAAACTAATGTTTATTAACATTTTATTTATGAAAAACACATACAATCAATAAATTAATATGACCTTATATTCAAGTTTAAATGCAAATATCACACTGACTAGTCTAGATCCCAGTACTGCAAGAAAACCCAGCATTAAAATAGTTGCAGTCTGAAGTAAGTTCTGGGTTCACTTCCTAGCAAATCAAAAGTAAAAGAAACAAATAAGGACTGGCTTGGTGGTTTATACCTATTATCTCAGTGACTCAAGATTTTTGGGACAGGAACCATCTTCCATGATTCACGTCTGTAATCCCAGGGACTACAGCAGCCTGAGTAGTAGTATTGCAAGTTCAAAACCAGCCTCAACAACTGAGAAGACCCTAAGCAAGTTAGCAACACCTTGTCTCTAAATAAAATTTAAAAAATAAATGGGGATGTGGCTCAGTGGTTTAGCACCCCTGGAATCACTCCCTGGTACCACCCCCCCCAAAGAAAAACAACATTCCCATAAGATCAGGTAGCAGAAAAGTTAAATGGAACTTACAGTAATTTTTATTATATCATTTCCATTCATGAACCATTTTTACATATATAATTCATATGCCAAAATGAACTTATATACAATGATAAATGCAAATTTCTTCCTCTCTGTGTTAGATTGCACTACTGCAGGGAAACTGTCCTATAAAGTAGCTGCAAGATGGAGCTCTGGCTTCAATTCACATCAACTCAAACAACAAAAAAATCAAAACCAGGAGTGGTGGTGCATGCCTGTGGTACTGACACCAGTGTAAGTAAATTCATGAGACTGTTTCATATAATAGAAAGAAGTGGAATTGGGTTTCAGTGTACAGTGTCCTTGGGTGAAGTCCCTAGTACTGCAAAAAACAAAATTAACAGCCAAAATCTGTCATTCTATTCTCATTAATTCCTGGGTTGGTCGCAATTTACCGTCTGTCACTCAGAGGTAGGTTCACTAGGATCAGTGTCTGGGAGTGGGGCCTAAAGCTCTGTCCAATAAGAGGCTCCTGGGTGAGAACCCTCCTCTCCCCATACAGCCAGTCAAGAGGGAATGGGTTTTTGCAATAGAGTGCTGTCCTTTGTCTCGGAAGTCTACCATTCTTTGGATCCATTTCTGGCTATTCTTCCTATGCTCAGGAGCCCTAGGTTTCTGTGCCACACAGGGACTGAAAGAATCATAGGGAGAACGCTGGGCACAGTCAAAACCAGGAAATGGTGAGTGTGCTTTAAGCATCTGGAGACTGGGGAGGGAAACTAAAGCCCTTGGGACTGGCGATGGAAGGAGCAGAAATGGTGGGCAGGGGTTCCTCATATTCCTCTCAGTCTGCTGGCCATAGTCTTTCTCTGTGGCAGTTCAGCTTTCAGTCTATTACTGTAGGTCTACTGAGGTTTTTACCTGGACCCTGGGCATCTTGTCACATTAGTGCATGCTGTCTTCAGACTGCCTGAAGCTCCAATAGGATATTAGTGTGCTGGCAGCCCAGAATCTCCCTGGGTTAAGAGAAGACTTGTAGGATCATTAGAGAAAAATGAGGGTATCAGTGTGCTTGCATCTTATCATCACCACAGGTTGTGTGGTGAAGACTGAGAGGATTATTAAAAGGGAACCCCAACTCCATGGTGTTCCTGCATGAAAGTAGCTGTGTTCTCTAGAAGTTTCAGTCCCTCCTTCCTGCTCAGTTAGCTAAATATACAGAAAGCATTATCTCAAATCCAGAACCAGGGGCTCCATTATGACTATTCATAAATCTATGAATAAATTTCTAATTTTGGGGGGTTCTTTTGAGTTGTACATTGACAGTAGAATTTACTTTGGTGTGATTATACAAGAATGGAATATATCTTATTCTAATTAGGTCCTCATTCTCGTGGATGTTTATGATGGTGAAATACCCTATGGTGTATTCTTGTATAAAGTTTTTTCTAAATTTTTAGCTACTGTTCAAATTTCCAATGCCAATTTTCCTTCTCAACATTATTAATTATTTTTTTTCTCATGGTATATTTCAAATTGATTAAATGTTTTGTAACTTCTTCAAATACTGGATGGCACATGTTAAAGTTCAATTTTTTTTTCCATTTTTGAGTAATTTATGTGAGAGGAAAACAGAAAAGTAACACTTGGCAATTAAAAAAAAGTGTGTGCATCTTCTCCCTTTGTCTTCAAAGGCACAGAAACCTATCATGAAATTTTTGTGTTTAGATTCACCTTTGAAGAACTTACTGTGTGATGCTTCCTTATATTAATCTCTCATCCTATCCTAGTTCTGTGTTTCAGAACTTACTGACATAAGGTGTGTACATATGCTGTGCCTAAAACTTCTTGATGTATGTAGTGAATATCATTCTCTGAGTCTTTTCCATTTGGAGAGCAATTAGAAATATTGTAGGGAGCCTCTCAAGAAAGTAGCTGGATGCTCTGCAGCTGGGAGGAACTTCTTGACCTAAAATTATTCTAAATGTAATCCTAGTAAACTCTATGTTGAGGCAGGAGGATTGCAATTCAAAGGTAGCTGCAGCAAATTTTTAAGGCACTTAAAAACTCATGGAGACCCCATCTCAAAATAAAATACAAAATAAAGACTTATTATATGACTCTGTAGTGAAGTACCCCTGTGTTCAATCCCCAATACAAAAACAAAATACAATAAAATGTTCTAAAAGACAATTCAGGTTTTTTTCTTTTTTATTTCTTTTTTTTTTTGTGTGTGTGTGTGTTGCTTTGTTTTAGCTACTATGAATAGGGTTTCAATAAGAATGGAGTTATGACTATTTCTTTGACATAAGATTCCAACTCTTTTACATGTGTACCCAGAATTATTACTGGATCCAATGATATTTCTATTTTTACTTTGTCAAAAAAGACTTTACAAACTATTTGGAAAACAACATCACCAAACTTATTTTATCACCAACAGTTGTACACAGTTTTCCTTTTATCCATATCCATATAATCTGGAGCATTTTTATTTTTTTGCATGGTTTTACTATCCATTCCCGAAGCTGTGTTCAAGCTACAGGAAGTCTATTTGACTGGTACCATGAATCCCCGATGCAAGTTTGTTAAAATCCAGGCTTTCCAGAAGCCACTGTATACTCAGGAATCAGTGACCTGTACAATATTCGAGGAGTAGTTTTTAGACCTGGAGTTATTACTGGGGTGAGTAGAGGAGGGACAAAAATCAGGAAGTGAACTCTCACTCAGGCTATCAATGCCTACTGTGTTTCCCCTTATTTAATACATGAATTAAGCTAGATAGACATTTTATTTTCAGAAAAAAACTGGTGGAAGTATATTCTATCAAGTTCCTTCTAAGGAAAAATTCACACATTTGAGATATAACTCCTCTTCCTTGATCCCTGTTTATAAAATACAGTTATGTACATGAATATTCAAAGAAAATCACTATTTTGTGGTTGTGATGTTGTGTGTGTCTAGTTACTCCTTTTTTGTTTTCCAAAAAAGGGTCAGCATTTTATTACAAAAGGTGAAAAGGAGACAGCAACTATAAAGAAATTTTGAAACTTTCAGAGGAAAAAAAAAAGATTAACTGTCATTGGCAACAATTCAGAAATCAGGATACCCCCGAGTTACTTTAGGAAAATACCCTCAAGACTTAATACAAGTAAGGCTGACTTCTTGGTCACACTAATTTTTCAGTAGGTGTTGGGAGATAGCTCTACTTATTATTGTCATTCAGGCACCCAATCTAACAGAACCCCAACTTAGCATAGCACTTTCCAACATGAAGGCAGGAAAAATACTGTATGGAATTATCTACTATATCTTCATATTATGGAGAGTAGCATACATCATCTATTCAAGGTTTGTTGGTCAAAGCAAGTCATAGTACTGTATCTTAATTCCTTATTTTTCTTTTTAAAATATTTTAATATATTTTATTTGTTAAAATTAGTTATACATGACAGAAGAGAACATTTGTGTATTTTGATAAATCATACATAAATGGAGTATAATGTCTTTTCTCAGCTTTGTATCAATTTAAATGAAAACCACAGTGAAACTTGGAGGTGTTGTTGGTTTGATCCTGTTCTCTGTTTACTGAAGTTAGAACTGACTCTTGGGGATTTGGTCCCAAATAGATGGCAAATTGCTCAAGGCAGAATTTCCTCCTAAGTATACCCCAGATTTTTCTACTCATTAGAGGGTAAATATTTTCTCAGTTGTTTTATGTATCTTAATCTCTCAACTCATTTATAACTTTACCAAGGAGGGAAACATAAACATAAGTAGAAGTTTATTTCTACTTAATCATCTTAATGATCTACTTAAACATAAGTAGATGTTTACTACTTCAGTTTCTAAATATTTGAGTTTTTTTTTATTATCAGGCACATACATGTCTTCTGCATACAGTGGCTATTCAAGTCTGTTGACTGATTTTCATTTGTGGTATCTAATTTTTCCTTTTTATTAAGTGTTTAGTCTTATGTGACATAATTAGTTTCTTTCACTCTGTCACTTCTCTTTGTACCCTTTAATGATATCACTTGAGAAATAAAACTTTTATTTTTATATTGACCCATTTATAAAATATTTAGCCTGTTTTGTGTAACTCTGAAGTGGTGTACCTTTATTTCTTCCTTGACATTGAAGTCCAGTGTGACCTACCATTGATGTTCATTTCAGGCACCTCCAAAATTTAATTTGGAGACTTTGTCTCACTCAGTTTTTCAAGTGGCCTTGAAATTGAAGTCTCCCTTCATTAACCAAACTGGCTGGTATTACAACTGTGTACTACCACAGGCCCCCTGCAACTCCCTTGCTTATAACAACTTGAATATTTTAGATTTAAAAAAAATATTTAAGTAGGTATTACCTCTGAAAATTATTTACTCCATGGTATAAGGAAAGGGCACAATAACATTTTTGTCTCACAGGTACCACCTTGCCCAAGCAACCTTTTTTAAAAGGATGCTATATTTTCTTCTTTTCTACAGTGCAAACTGTCCTTTTCTCCTGATGTACTTGAAAAGTGTCTTTTCAAAGGTTCTGTCATTTTATATATTTGTCTACTGGGTATAAAATTGAAACTTTATTAAAATTGTACCTGAAGTCAGACACACACTTCATATTTTCCATTGACTATTTTTTTTTTCTTTTTGGTGCTGGGGATTGAACCCAGGGCCTTGTGCATATGAGGCAAGTACTCTACCAAATGAGCTATATCCCCAGCCCTGCCATTTACTATTAAATTAGTATTCACATTATGATCCTGTGTTTTAGTAATTTGACTTCAGAGAACTGGATTGAAATCCATATTGCCTGACTGCAAGATTTTATAATTCCTTGGTCATGTAAACCATATGTTACATTTCTGTGATATCCTACTTTCAGCTATCACCATAAAATAGTAACAAGAATTGAAGCTAAAGAAGGAGCAGGTTTTATTTTCCTGCTATGACCATAATTTTATGATAATGTGTGACTCTAAGTCACTATTTCTATACAACAGTTATGTGTTACATATTTATTGGTCCTATTTTGCTGATTCAGGCTTTGATTACTATGTGTATTTTGCAAAACTCAATACCTTTGTTATTCTGGAAATCACCTATTATATTAATTTTAATTTTTAACCATTTTTGAGGGTAAAATTCTGTACCATTCACTAATTCATTTTGTATATCATTACCAACACGCAGTTCCAAACATTTTTTGATATTGAAAACACTGAGTACCCACTAGCAAGAACCTGTCATTTATTCCTGTTTGAAACCTTACTATCCCTCAGGTAGTAGGTACACACCCATAGTGCAGGGTCTGAAACCCTGTCCAGTCAGGCACACTTTGGTAAGAATTGTACCCAATTGTAATTGTACCCAAATGTAATTGTAAGAATTGCAAATAGCAAGTGAGATGGGAGTAGCATTGACAGTTGGGTTCAGTGTTTGTCTCTGGAGATCATGATTGATGATATTCACTTCTAGGTTCCCTCTCCTATATTTAGGACATCCAGCTTGCTTCAGCAAGCAGGTGCTAGAAAATTTGTAGGGAGAAGGCTAACCACCCTAAAAGCCAAAACTGAAGATTGCACAGTGTGAATGTTAAGATTGGTGAGCGAAGCTCTTTGGAAGAATTCGGACTGTCTGTTGATGGAATTGGTTATGGTAAATGGGGACTGTCCATTATAGTCTTTGGAGTGCGCATACCTGAGACCTCCTTGGGACAATTCATTCTTAAGTCCATTCTGGTCAGTCTAATGGGGAATGAAAGAGTAACTGAGACCCAGACCATCATGTCAAATCTCTCCATGGTGTCTTTAATCATGGTCTGAAACCCTTGTGGTGATAACTGGAAAGATCATGAAGAGAGTATCTCAACCCCATGTGTGATTTTGCTGCATGAAAGTAGTGATGGTCTTTAGGAACCCATTTTCTTCTTCCTTCTGAACTTTCTAAATCTATGAAAAGAAGGAGCTCAAATCCAGTATCCTGTCCTTCCTGTTTAGTTGTTTATAGCTCTAGAATGCATTTCTAACTTTTTCATTTTCTTGTCTGCATTCCCATTGTGAACTTCATCTCACCAGAACATTGTAAACTAGCTATTTCCCATGCCCTATTTCAAATGGACACAATATTTTATATATAAAAATATATAAAACATATAATATATATATAAAATATATAATATAATATATATATGATATCTAATATTATATATATGTATATATATATATATATATATATATATACATATATATAATCATTCTCCCCAAATTACTAGATGATACATATTTTAAGAATTTTTTTGGATTTGTGAGCACTTCACATGATAGGATAAGAGAGAATCACTTGACCCTCTGCAAACAGTGTTTCCATTTTGCATTTGTCTTCCATTGGCACAATTTTCAGAATGTATTTGAGTTGAAATTCCATGTCTTTGACTTTACATTACTTTGTGTCTCAATCTTTCCTCCCCCAGACCTTTTCCTGGGCTTTAGAACTGCTTTCCCATAAGGTGCTCACAACTGTTATGCCTCAGGTCTTTGAAGTATCTAGTGAATATCACTCCCTGGGTTCTCTCCTTTTAGAGAGCACCACTATCAAGTATGTGGTGGAAGCAGTCCAAGAAGTCAATAGATGTCCAATAGCTGGAATGATATGTGTCTCCCAATGTACCCTTCATCTAAAGGCATTTCAGGTGTCTTCAGTACTACTATGATTTATGCTACAATAAAAATGGGAGTGTAGCTATTTACTTAACATAATGTTTGTACTTATTTTTAATATATAATCAGAATTATTTTTACTGGATAATAGGCTAGTTCTATTTTTAGTTCAAATACCTTCATACTCTTTTGAAAACTAGTTGTGTAGAATTTACATCATTACCAATAGTGTCCAAGTGTTTCCTATTTTTCATACCTTGTCTTCTGGATTATTTGTCATTTTTTCACATTTTGTAATAGTCATACGAATAGTGGTGTTCAGGATGAAACATGTCTGCTATTTGAGTTTTACAATAAATCCCTGTTGGAATATTTTTAGAATCAAGTCAGGTAGCTTACATGGAGATTGATTGTGTTCTAAATTTCTTCTGGGCACAAACAAGAATCTGTTCTTATTAACCCATTCTGTGCACTACTGCTGTTTGTTGTAGGTCATGGAGTGTCTTGCACACCACTTATTTGTTATCTAGGGAGATTCACATATGTTCAGTCAACTTTGACCACAGAACTTCGGAGCTTAAAATGTAGTTCATTGAATGAAAGATGTTAAATATGAGATATTCAGTAAATGAAAAGCCTCCTTCCAAGAGGAATTGACAGGATGTACTTATTATAGAGACAAGCTGGGAGATGGAGCTCAGGAAATGCTAAACTCACCACTAAGGATGCAAGTGATGCAATGTTTTTTTTTTTCTTTTAAATCTTTGATGCAGGATAGGATAGAGAGTAGCTCATCTGTCAGCAGCATAAGTTGGTCAAGTACCCTAGCAAATTTCTTCTCTAGCAATAAAACATGTCCTTTGTGATTTAACTTCTTTTCTACCCTGACTCCAGGTGTTGAAGTCTACTGAAGTACTTGCTTGACTATAAAAGACCACCACTCTTTCTGTGGTCTTGATACTTATGATTGTCTAAATTCTTCCTCTTAAGCACTAGGTAAATTAAGGTCTCTACCACAGCAAACTTGAGAGTTAGGTTGTATATATACCATGCCATTCTTTCTCTGGTGACTCTGACTATTGGTAATTCTGTTCTAATTGCACAGTATTTTGCCTGAAACTGAACTAAAGCCCAAGGCTACCACAAGTTTTCTTCCTCATTTGATGGCAGGTAATGTAGATAAATTGACACATTTATTACTTTGCCAAGAGGGACTTGAAAGATAATGTTTATTCAATATATTCATAGAGAACAAATGGCCAGCAGCATCCTATTGTGTTATATTTCCAATGTCATGCTCCCAGTACGCTGAGACTAAGTCCTTTATTTTTGTGTTGGAGATTGCCCAGTGGGCACTGCACATTCTATACACACACTGCCAGTAAACTGTGCCCCAAGTATAAACATCCACCTTTATCTTTGGTTGTACTATCCCTTCACATTTAATGTTATTCTTGATGTGGTTTGATTTATATAGACTGTTCTATTGTGACTTAAAATACAAATAGTTTTTATATACCTATGTATTTATTCATGGATTTCCTTGTGTTATGATTCCTTAGCCTTTATTATTGCAAATTTATAGTTGAATCATATTTATTAGTGTCAGGAAAGGACAATAAATATTTTTCCTCTTGGAATTCAAAGGATTTTTAGGCTACTTATATATATACTTCACAATCTAAAAATTTTAGAATTTTTCCTCTGCTTCCTTCTTTCATGAAAAGTAATGTATACTGTCATTTTGAAGGGGTAATATTTTAGATTTGGGAAAATTCTTTATCTGTATAATGATGAGTTCCTCATTGTACACAAATAGTGCTTATAATTGAGTTGAAGGATTAAATCATGGTTCCTATCAGAACAGGTATTGTCTCTGAAGGCTCTGGAAATTCCAATACATCAATTCCTCCACAACTTCCTCAAGACAGTTCCCAACCCACCCTGCTTTCCCTGCCCAGTCTCACTGTAGGGAGCTTTCCAATATCCTCAGCCAGAAAGGTATTCTTCATCTCTGTGCATGTCCAAAGACTGAGAGATGGAGATGATCCAGCTCACCTCAGAAACCAAATGGGGTCTGTCTACCTTGGTGTCCTGTCTAACCCTGTGCTACCCTTACCACCACTCTCCTGTACTGCTCACAATGTGCTTAATAATTTTGCTGAATCAGTCCCACATGGGAGAGGTGAGATCACATTTTTGTTTTTTCCCTTGTGGCTCCATCAGCTCCTGAATGATGGGGTTTGGACTGTTGTCTCTTGTAGGACATTGCAGACTCTCATGGACATAGTATTTGTTGCTATCCAGGGGTGTTCTGCCACCTGAGTCTCTAGGCCCTCTGAACTTTCTAGAGCCCTATGCCAATCCCTCACTTGGTTCCAGCACCTCCTTTCCTTCTGTCCATCTTCCCTGGAGAAATCTGGACCAAGTTTGATGAGAAGATTTTCAGCATTACCACTGGGTTCAGCCCATCACTTCCTTTACTACAGCAAACATGATTTCCACCATATTAACCTAAAGAATCAGCCTTAGGGAACTGGGAGAATATATTTACATAGTGAAGAAGGAACAGATTTTAACCAGAAACACATGCTCTGAGAGTCTATTTTTCTTCATCTTTCACATCAATGACTTTGCACTCAACATTGCATCTTCCATGGGTGCAAAATTCTATGAGCACAATTTATTGATTTTTCCCTTAGTCTTAAATGCTAACAATGGATGACATTATTCTTGAAACTTTTGGCATCTCTTCCATTAAATCAGAATCTCTTTCTCTTAGTTTATATTAGAAAGATATCCAATATACTAAAGCCAACATGAAAAAAAGTTTTTCTCTAGAATTTTACACTGTCTATTAAACTAACTTCTCAGCATTTCTATAACATGGAACACATACAGAAATGAAACTTCAAGTAAAACTTTCATCAGAAGATTGACATTATGCTTTACTTTTATTTTGTTTTGCTTATTTGTGGCCACTCATATGGAAGCAATAATGGTGTCCTTTTATGTGCATTGACACTTTCTACCAAAGAAATCTTCCAGATTCTTCCCAATAAAGTTCATAGATTTCTTTTTATCATTATATCCTCAGAATTTTTCTGAATAACATGTATAAACCATCATATTTTATACAAAAATTATTTACTTTTCAAATTTCTATTTATTTGTCACTTGCTTTGGAGAACAAAAACTCAATTTTGTTTATTAGATATATAGGCTTTGAAACTGGAGGTTTGAAGCAAAGCATATCCTCACATATTTTCATTTTATTCTACATCATCATCAAAGGCATACACATTCAAACCTCCCTACATTTTCAGCAAAAGAAAGAGTTAAAAAATCCTGTTTCTAAGTGCATTTAAACTCTAAAATAAAGTTTCAAAATGATAAGTGAAATATATATTAAAAATACAAGACTCAGAAATTGGAGTTTTTTGTACTCTGTTCAATGGTTTTATCTCAGTAATGTCATACAAAATAAAGCATCAAACCCAAGTTGATTTAAATTTTATACAATTGAATATATTTATTTTCTCTTACATAAAATTTTGTCTATTATTTTAATGCATAAAATATACCATTTTCACATGTGTGGTAAAATATGAGTTTCCTTTGATCAGTTTGTTTTTATTGGCTTCTTAACATGTTTCCACTACTCTTAGTAATAACAAAAGTCAATAACTGTTCTGAAAATTCTTTTAATTCACACTTCATTTTATCCTTTATGTTCTTTGGTACTAATTATAGGTCAGGTAGAATTGCAAAAAATTCAGGCATAGTGTTACTTGGATGTTTTATAAAATGTCTCAAATATTAAAAAGAAAACTATTACTATTCTCAATAGATTATTTGGGGTGTATATATTAAGATATTAAATAATTCCTTGGAGTGATGGATATATATTTGAAATGATCACAAAGGATTCTTGTTGTTAATTGCTATTATAGCAAAATGCACAAACTGCTTAAAATATTTGAATTGAAAGTCATCAATGAATAATTTTATTGCTATGCAAGAGCTTTACTTGGACCAGTGGCATTGGCATCACTAAAGAGCTTGCTACATATTCAGAAATCCTGATCCTGTCCCAGGACTACTAAATCTGTCTTTGCATCAGCAACATATCCAATCCATGTTTGTTTTCATTACAATTTAGGAAGCAACCTTCTAACTCACTATAACTTTCTCATCTGAGAAATATACATAACTCATTTTATAAAATATGATTATAACCCTCAAATATATATTCTTATGTTTATCTTAATTTTACATTTTATTTCACAAAACTATAGCATATATACATTTTTGAACATATCCGTTTTTCAGAGTTATGTAGTACTTTAGACAAGCATGCTTTGTTAAAAATTATCTTCTTGAATAATTGAGATTTCTTAACTTTGTGAGAACCCATTCTCCTACTTCTCATTGGGTCAAATTAAAAACTCTGTCAATGATCATATTGTCAGTGTGTCATTTATATACTTATTCTTATATCAGGAACCAGTGACATTCAGGGATGTGGCCATTGATTTCTCTCAAGAGGAATGGGAATGCCTAAACCCTGCTCAGCAGAATTTATACATAGATGTGATGTTGGAGAACTACAGGAACCTGAAATTTCTCAGTGAGTATAAGTTCCCTTCAGAATTCATAATTTTCTGTTAATATTGGATGTCTTTCCCTTGTGGAATATTTCTTGGTAGCTTCTGCTGAGCATGAGTGAGTATCAGATACTTACTTTCATGGAAATTGATTGGGAAATGGATGATATAGACCAGAAATATTAATTATATTCCTTTTAATGTTTAATCTCATTATTCTTGATATGATGATACACCCCTCACTTCAGTTTTGCCATAGAAATTCAACAGTATAAAATATTGTGACCTACATCTTAAAGTCCCATATGTTTTCTTTGATTTGTTTTATTTAGTGTCAATAGTTGGGAATTATGCTCAGGATTTGCATATTGAAGTATTTCTTATATAATTTAATGGGTCTGTCAGGAAACTATTTGGAGAAAAAATTTTCTAGAATCTAGCGAATAGTACTAGGACATAAACATAAGTAATTCCAAGGAGGATTCCCAAGAGTTATTCCATTTTCCAGTAAACAATTCTCATTGTCACCAAGTTATTCCTACTCATCTTTCTGGATCAAAGAAAAAGCCATGGAATCTAAAGTGACAAGAGACAGTAGCTGTTTTAGTCAGCTTTTTTTTTTGCTGCTGTGACCAAAAGCCCTGACAAGGCATTTTAAGGGATAATAGTTTATTTGGGGCTAATAGTGTCAGAGGTCTCAGTCAATAGACAGTGAGCTCTATTCCTTGAAAGTTGACATGAAGCTAAAAGTCATGATAAAAGGATTTGGTGGAAGGACATTTCTCACATGATGATCAAAAAACTGAGAGATAGAGACTCCATAGACCAGATACAGATACAATATGTATACCCTAGAGGTGTGACTCCGATGACTCACACCTCTATCCATACCCTATTAGACTACAGATAGCTACTTCTCAGTTAATTATATCAAGGAATTAATTCACTGGGCTAATGCTCTAATGTCCAATCATATCACCCCTAAACCTTTTATTATTGTCTCACACATGAGCCTTTGGGGGATACTTCATATCCAAACCATAAGAGTAGACATATAGACAGGTATGACAAAATGAATAAAGCCAAAGATAACTGATGATAGGTCCAAATATCAAGGAGGAAACCATATTAAAATGTTAATTGAGAAGATTTCACCCAAAAGAAATAAATTTTCAGTTTATTTATCTTACAGTTCTATAAAGGCATGCCCTTTTCTAGGCTTATCATGGTTTCAAACTCTTTTAGGCTTCTTCTTCCCCTAATAATCTCCAGTATATTCAAAGTAACAACCACAGTACTCCCCTTTTTCCATTTAGGGTCTGCATGAACTGACATCTCTTTATTGATTTTGAAGGTCCTAGAAAACATGTTCACATTTGTGAACACCTCTATGTTAAACCATTGCAATGTATTAGTATCCTAACCCAGTTTCTCTAATATGATTTAAATATTTATTCATTCAAATTATCTCCTCAGGGTGGCTCTTTATAAATGATTGTACTGGGTTTTCTGTTAATATTCTCTGTCCTGTAATGATTGTTTCTTACTCAAAATGCCTGATCTTTGTGAGTGTACTCATGGCTGAAAATAATTATAAAGAAGGATTTTTAAGATAATATGGTTATTGGTGATTTTATGGATTAAATTCTCTATCATTCTTGTGCCCATTTGTGTGTTCTATTGTTTAGAATAGGTTCTGTATTCAGGAGAATATTTCCTTGCATCAGTGAATAAATTTTTATTTTTGTAATCTACACATTATGCATAAATGTTAATTGTCTCTACTTCACACTTACTGACAAAGTAAATTTAAATATGCATAAATCATGTGCCTACTGTCCATTAAGTTACATATTTAACTTATTTTATAAATATTATCCCTTTTTGTTTATGGCTGTATATTGTATCTTGTTTCTTTACTAAATCTAGGTATTTGTGTAAATCTAAATAAATATGTGTAGATCTATGTACATGAACTAGGGTTTGAACTCAGGGGTGCTAGAGTACTGAGGTACATCTCTAGTCTCTTTCTATTTTTATTTTGAAATAAGTTCTTGTGAAGGAGTTCAAACTGACTTCAAATTTAAAATTCTCCTTTATCAGCCTTCCTGGCAGCTAGAATTACTGGCATGCTTATCAACTATTTATGGACAAAACTATTCTTTTGTCTAGGATAAAGACTTTATTGTTTAAAGAAGCTTTTGAATATTTTCATAATTTGTTTACCTTTAATGCATTTTTAAAATTTAAGTGCAATCAGACCACATAAAATTAAACTTACTGTTTTAATATTTTAACTATTGTTTAGTAGTTTTAAATCTAATTGTTTTGCAACATCTTTTTAGGAAGTTTACATATTACAAAATTAATTTTAGATTTTCATGAAAAGCACATGCTCATTTGTCTCACATCACAAACACCATCCCTTGTGTTCAATGGATTTGATAACTTTAGATGTTGCATGTAAGTAGAATCACACAATATTTGACTTTATTATGAATGATTATTTCAGTAAGCATAATGTCTTCAAGATGAATTCATAGTACAGATGTTATGTAATTTCTTTTCTTTGTAAAGTTGAAAGACATCCCATAGTTTATTTCCAAAATGCCTTCATACACACATATAAAATACCTTTTTTTGCTTCCTCTCTTGGTCCTGTTGAATGATATAATATTTACACATGTGTAACTATGTCTTGATTCACCCATATAAGTGAGGACTTACTCTCTCTTCTGTTCCATATCTCTATTTGTATATGTTTATATCAGCATTAATATATCGCATACTGCAACTTTTCTTATGTTCTAAAATCAGAAATTATTATACAAATATGTTTAATTTTGAATATTTTGAGTTATTTATCAGTAATTGGAATTTCACAGGATTTTTTAAATAGCCTTTTCTGTGATTGGAAATAAAGTAATACTGGAATTTTGATGGACACTACCTGAAGTGTCTACATCATTTGGATATTATAGAAAATTTCTAATATTTCATTCATTTCTTGAACAAGACCACTTTTAAGAGTGCACCAATGCCATATACTTTTGCAGATTTGCATGTCACTTCCACTTTGATTTCTAATTTAGTATTTTCAAAAATCATTTAAATATTTTCCTGTCTTAAGACATTTTCTGCTTCTAAGCTGGTGAACGGAGCAGTTTGAGAGACAGACAGAAGCTCTGCAGCAAGAAGTCATAGTGAACAGGGAAGAGTTAAAAGGAACAGAGACTCAAGTTACAGAGCTGAGACGCATCTATCAGAGCCTGGAGATAGAACTCCAGACCCACCTGAGCATGAAAGAGTCTCTGGAACACACACTGGAGGACACCAAGGCTCGCTATGGCAGCCAGCTGGCCAGCATCCAGGGGCTGCTGAGCTCTCTAGAGACCCAGCTGATACAGATTCGGAGTGACACCGAACGTCAGAGCAACGAATACAATATTCTTCTTGACATAAAGACCAGACTCGAGCAGGAAATTGCTACTTACCGCCGCCTTCTGGAAGGAGAAGATGTAAACGCTACGCAATTTCAGTTATGCAACCTGGAGGAGAGAGATATAAAGAAAACCAGGAAGATTAAGACGGTCATCCAAGAGGTTGTGTATCGCGTCCCCTGCCCGCAGAGAAACACGAAACCGGATCAGGGCAAGTTCTTTATTTTCTGCAGTCTGCTTCTTCTGGCTGGCCAGCAGCGGCGGGCCGCTCTTGCAAGCGCCTTACATTACATACAACAACCAATCAGCTTATAGATCACGAGGGGAAAGCATGGACAGTAATGGAGCACAATAGTGTGGATATAGCAATCATGCAGTGTCCACGAGGACCCATGGCCAATCACATTAACTTGCTCAAAATACGCCACTTGTTGGCAGAGAGTATTAGTCTGCTGGAGGTACCTGGTTTTGTTCTCAGCACTTCCTTGGCACCTTGCCAGGTGCCATCTTGGCCACGCCGAAGGGCTGGGGGTCCGCGGCACCCCGACAGCTCCCCCTTTTTTATTTATTAAAAGAATGCTGGCTTGGGATCGTGCCTGTCTTAGGCGGAGTGGTCAACCATCGTCCTTACCCATCATCGGATAACTGCAGAGCATGCTACAGCTCCTGTCTTAGGTCAGTACGCGGTTACCTCCTTCCTTACCCGTCGTTGACTACCGATCCAGCATGCTCAGCCAGACTTGAGGAGAGCTGCCAGCCTCTAAGGCCATCATGGCTTGATGGAAAATGATGCGATCTCTGGCATGAACTTGGCGTATACGCATGATAAAGCATGTGAGGAAGATAATTGCAATGATCATAAACACACACAATGCTCCCATTCCTGCCCATTGCTTTACAAAACCGAAGGAAGAAGATAACCAATTTTGTATTTCAGATATAGGGGCTACATTAACTCTAGTAGAATTAAGGCTAACAATTTGTGATCTAAGAATGGTAGTAAGATTATCAAATTTATAAGACCAATTGGCACGTAGCTGAGTAGATATGATTTTAGACAAATTTGCTGCATAACTAAGATTATGATAAGCTACAGGTGTAATGCACAGTCCCGGCAGATGATAAATACACCCCACGCTTAACAGTTCTTGTAAAAGGTCCATTTGTTCTTGAAGTAAGTCCACACGCTGGTTCACCAAAAGTAGTCCTGCTTTTAGGTGTTGATCCACTGTTTGTTGAGTAGACAGAGCAGTAGCTGTCTGCTGGACCACTTCATTAAGCTTAGTTGCTGACTGTACTGATGTCGTCAAGGCTACAGCTGCTGCGGCGACTGCTGCTGCTGATGCAACTATGGTGGTAATGACTGCTATGGTGATTCCAAAGTCCCTCTTATTTCTGGAAAGCAATACTGGCAATTCATCATCTGTAACAGAGACTGGGACTGGTAGGAAGGTAGGAACACACATTAAGTCTGCCAGCAGGAACCTAGAAGCATTTTAACATTGAGAGATAGCACAAATCTGAAGTACAATTGAGAGAAGCAGTTGTTTTGTTACATAGTTGAACTGTTCCTCCTAAGAGACTAAAAAGAGGTTGTAAGTTAGTTTATTCCGTGGAAACACACAAACTGAGCCGCAGCTCCAGTAAAGCACCGGGTTACCCTTATTACCCAGAGTTAAAAAAAAAAACCCAAACAAAGAGACAAAGAGAAAGTTTATCTTTAGGGGACCTGAAGGTCTCCTCTATTCCCCCTTTTTGTTTATCATGGATAGAATCTTATATCCATTTGTCTATCCTGCCTCAGTTATCAGTTTGCTTAATCATTTGGTACTGTTGAGTAAGGACCATAGTTTGGATTGTTTAAAGGGAATAATACAGACTTCTCCCGGCAGGGAGAAAGCTGATATTTTGAAAGTCCCGAGAAGTGAGCGCACCCTACATCCCCTATAGGCAGGTAAATTTGGTAATCAATCGGCTCCGGAGATCCTTGACATTTGCAAAGGCAGATGGCTTCATGGCCTCATTTCCTCGAATTGACCCGATTCCCTATTTCTACACTAACTACCTGTCCTTAATTCTGGCTTCATTCTCCGCTTTAGCTATAGGAACTCCCAACTGCTTCAAGGAAAAGGGGGCGTCGGTCGTTCTGGCTGCTTCGAAGCTGAAAGGGGGCAGTGAGGGGCAAGCAGTTTGGAGTTCCTTTTTTAAAAATCGGGTCAATCGAGGGGTCCGAGGTAGAAGTCTGGTTGGGGAGGAGCAGGTTGTAAAGTCATCTGGGGGTGGGTGCTTCTATGATAGAAGAACAAAAAGACATGAGTACTGAAATGAAATTAGTACAAAGTAAATGTTGTAGCATCTGGAACATGCCACTGAGTATCATGAAAATGACAGAAGTCAATCTTTCACCAGGAGGTGGAAGAACTGAGAAATTGTTCCCATAACTAGACCTAGCAAAGGCTGGAAAGGACAAGGCCTTTATTTGGGAACTTTAACATAGTCCAGGTTATCAGGAATGTAAACACAACATTTAACTCTTAATGTCATAGATATCCCAAAAAATATAGTTAAGCTACTTAAGTCATCTGATTGTGTAAAATATCCCTTTATTGGTATAACCTGTGTTTAGTAGAGAGCTCTATATTTCTGTTACTTAGGGCTAGGTAATCATACGAGCAAACATAGATTAAGTCTACCTGTGTAGCTTAGGAAGATCTGCAGGCCTTAAACTGACTAAAAACTTCTGACTCTGGCAGTTTCTCTTGATTGTTATCAGGCACATTTGCTGAAGAATCTTTCTTTCATTTGTAGCTTCCAGTCTTTATTCTAGTGGACTAACATAAGTGTACATCTTAAGTTACATTTAATTATTATTTCTCTTAAATGCCCAAGAATGGCTATATTTTGGTTTTTACTGTTTTGCTGG
>NW_025920560.1:0-56767 GCF_902686445.1 Sciurus carolinensis | reverse complement strand
CTATCTTTCCTTCCCGGCCCTCTCCCCACCCCTCATTTCTGTCTACACAATCCATCCTTCTTTTATTCTTCCCTTGCCTCTCCCCACCCCCATAATGTATCATCAACCACTTATCAGAGAAATCATTTGGCCTTTGGTTTTTTGGGATGCCTTATTTCGCTTAACATGATATTCTCCAACTCCATCCATTTACCTGCAAATGTCATAATTTTATTCCTCTTTATGACTGAATAATATAAACTCTGGTTGATCAAATGTATTTTAGGACAGGATAATTTTTTTAGTTTGATAGTGAAATTAAAATATTTAATATAAAATTACCATTTGAAGTTGCACATGATAATTGTTACCATTTTAAAATGCTTTTACATTGTGTACATTCATGGTTACTGCTCTAATTTGGAGGTTATGATTACTAAATAAATATGATTGGCATTTAGTGGCTTTTGGTTGTCTCATTGGCAATTCCACAGTTAACTTAGACTAAGGGAAGGAAAAGAAATGATGGTTGATAAATTCTGGAGAGTGGATGACTAATAAATATGATAGGTTTTCTGTGAACATTTGCTATAGTTTTGATGAGGTCAACAATGTTTTCTTTAATGGAAGCTTAGAAGAAAAAAACTTCATCAAAAATCTTATTTAAAACTTTCCAGAAATTTATTATTGAAATATATTCTATTTTCACAAATGTAGGACAAATTTGTTTAAGTAAACTAAATACTGTGTGGAAATTTTTATAGCTGTAATTTAACAACCTCTGATCTTAAAATAAAATACTATAAAATATAGTTGTTATTAACTTATTAGTTTTATTTACCACAGAAATCCTCAAACTTTTTATTTGTATGTAGGAGCTTTTTTCATTTTCCAAAATACTTAAATTCTTCTTTGGAGTTGGGGGAGATAAAACTTAGAGTTAAATCCCTGTGTGGCACCTGTGTGTGAATGTGTGTGTGCATATGTGTCTGCCTGTGTGCTTATACACATGTGCATTCATGTGCATACTTGGGACATTGCAAAAGTACCAGTGCTCATTTAAATAGTCTAAGCATAGATCAGGGGATAGAATTTATTCCATGATAGAGTTCCTAGAGAAATAAAGCAGAGTTTGGGAAAAGCTTAGGAAAACTAACAGCATTGGGGTTCTCTAATGGTAATAATTGACCTAATAAAATATATTTATTTTTATTATCATGCTGTGGTAATGAAGCTCACAGCATAAACTTTATTCTGAGAATCTGGTGTAATGTGGAAGTTCTCTTCAAGTAACCCACTCTTTGGACAGAATTACATATTCCAGATGTTGCTTATATTTCTTTTTATCTTTTGAAATTGTCTTTTTTAGATATACATGACAGTAGAGTGTATTTTGATATATTATATAGACATGGAGTATAACTTATTCTAATTATGATCCCATTTTTGTGTTTGTAACTGACATGGAGTTTCACTGGTTATGTATCATATGAACATAGGAAAGTTGTATCTGTTCATAGTACTGTCTTTTCTATTCCCTTCATTCCCCTCGTCTAATCCAATGAACTTCTATTCTTCCCTACCTTCTCACCTTATTGTGTGTTAGCATCCACATGTCAGAGAGAACATTCAGCCTTTGGATTTGGAGATGGGCTTATTTCACTTAGCATGATAATCTCAGTTTCATCCATTTACCAGAAAATGCCATAATTTCATTCTTCTTTAAGGCTGAGTAATATTCCATTGTGCATATATACCACATTTTCTTTATCCATTCATCTGTCAAAGGGCACCTATGTTGGTTTCATAGCTTTGCTATTGTGAATTGAGCTGCTATAAACATTGATGTGGCTGTGTCACCATAGTATGCTGATATTAAATTCTTTGGATATAAACCAAGAAGTGGGATAAGTGGGTCAAGTGGTGGTTCCATTCCAAGTTTTCTGAGGAATCTCATGCTGCTTTCTAGAGTGGTTGCTCCAATTTGCAGTCCCACCAACATGTATGAGTGAACCTTTCCCCCACATCACCAACATTTGTTGTTACTTGTATTCTTGATAATTGCCATTCTGACTGGAGGGAGGTGGAATCTTAGTGTAGTTTTAATATGCATTTCTCTAATTGCTAGAGATGTTGAATATTTTTCATATATTGTTGACCATTCATACTTTTTCTTCTGTGAAGTGTCTGTTGCATATATTTTCTAGGTCTAAATTATGTTGTAAAGAAAAGTTATGAAGTTATAACTTTAAAAGTTATAAAGAATGTAATGGTTGTTCTAAACTTTCACAGACTAATCACAGGATGCAGGACACACCTCTAAGAAGAAGCAGCAGAACTCTAAGAAGAAGTAGATCTCTGAAAGCATAGCAAGTCTCTTTCCCTCTAAGCAAAGTCTTTCTCCCTCTCAAAGCCTTTCTTCCTCTAAAATCAAGCAAGCTTCTCTTCTCTATAAGCTAGAGAATAAGAAGCAAGGAAGCAGCTCAGGAATAGAAGTAGTTTTTCCAGTCCACCTCGATAAATACCCGTGAGATGTTGCTGCAGGCGGCAAAAAATGGTTGCCTAAAACAAATTTAGGAAACATCAACACTTAAACTTCTGGAATACTTCAGAGTGGTGCCAAAGTGGTTAGATAGGCTAACCCTAAACCTTTATATCTGTTTTATTCAGAGTTCTCCAGAGAGACAATACACACACATATATTCCCACAAACACTCATGCACACACAAACTACACACAGGAACACAGAATTTATTTGGGAATTTGTCTAATATATGAATAGAGACTGAGAAGTTGCACAGCATGCTGTCTGTAAGCTGTAGACACTGGGATGACAGTAATGTAGCTCGTCCAAGCTCAAAGATCTGAGAACCAAGAACATAGGGACTGGTGTAAGTTCTGGAGTACAGAGGCCAGAGAGCCTGTAGTTTGATGTCCAGAGCATGAGAAGAATGTATCCCAGCTCCAGGAACAAGAATTTTTGTTCCATCAGTGCCCCCAGCTGATTAGGTGATACCCACCTACATTGAGGGTGGAAATTACCCACTTAGTTCATTCAGACTCATGTGTCAGTTTCCTCTGGAAAATATCCTCACAGACATACCCCAAAATAATGCTTACAGGTTGTCTAGATATTGTTTAATCTATTTAAGCTACAACTAAAATTAACCAAGTTTACAACTAAATTAATGAACGCAGCATATAACTGGAAAGTTTTTTCTTAGGTAAAATCTTCTGTCCAAGGCAAGGAACTTGACAAATATGTGGTATAAATATAATTTGAGCCTGAATTAGGGCCATTTTTGTATAACCATCTCTGTAGTCCTAATAATGCCCCCTCAGAATATTATAAAATATTTTAATTCCAACAAATTGGAAAATCCAGAATACATTGACAAATTTTCTAGACACATTATGACATGCCCAAATTGAACCAATGGAATATAGAAAATCTAAGCGAACCAATAGCAAGCAATGAGATTGAAAGAGTAATAAAAAGTCTTCCAAAGAAAAGTCAGAATGATTCTCAACTGAGTTCTACAGACCTCTAAAGAAAAGCTCATGCTAACTCTGTTCAAATTATTTCTAAAGTAGGAAAGGAGGGAACACACAAAATTCATTCTGCAAACCAGTATCATTCAGACACCAAAACCAAACAAAGACACAAGAAGGAAGGAAAACTACAGCCCAACAGCCATGATGAACATAAGTGCAAAAAACCCTTAAAATAATATTAGCAAACTGCATTCAAAAATACACTAAGATTTTTTACACCATGATTAAGTTGGATTCATCCCAGGTATGCAAGTTTGGTTCAACATACACAAATTAATAAATATAATTTATCACATAATAGAATCAAGGATAAAATCATGATCATCTCAATAGATGCAGAAAAACCATTTGACAAATTCAGCACTCATTCATTTTAAAACTGGAAACTAGGAATAGAAGGAAATTACCTCAGCATCAAAAGGCTATAAATGACAAACCCCAAAGCACCATCATACTAAATAAAGAAAACCTGAAAGCATTTACTTTAAAATAAAGAACAAGAATGTCTACTTTCACCACTCCTATTCAAAATAGTTCTTGAAACTGTAGCCAGCACAATCAGGCAAGAGAAGAAATTTAAATGGATATGTATAGGAAAAGAAGTCAAACTACTGTCTTTGTTTGTTGATGACATGATTCTATGTAGATGTTCGGAGACGGGGGTCTGCTGAGGGTGAGGATGTACGATGCCTACCTAATGCACTTACTCAGATATCGAAGATCAAGCTCTGAAGGCACAGATCTAATTTTACTTAGGACTGTACAGGACATATTTAGGCACATTATCCAATCAGGTTAACACGCCTGTTAAAGCATAACAGAATCAGCCTATAGGTGAACTATACATCGAGGTAGTGTAAACAAACCAAGCATGCCTAAGTAATTCTACCCAGCAACGGGTCTGAGACAAAGGACTGGGGGGGATGGTAAGCTCCTACACACAGCATGAGGCAAGGCAGTGCCAGCAAGCTCACGTCACAGCTTGCTGGGATGCTGACAGAGCGAGGCCTCCCCTCACCTCCTATCTCAGCCTCAGCAACTACAAAGACCTTCATTCCATGGTGATTCTTTACCATTACCTCAGTTTCTCTGTTCAGACTGTTTGGCTTACTTAGACCATGGTGTCAGTGACTGCTGTCAGATAAACTTGAGGATGTTTCCTATAATTCTATACATAGATAACCCGTCCCAACCCCCCAAAACAAAAACTCCACCAGAAGACTTCTAGATCTGGTAACAAGTTCAGCAAAGTAGTAGCTTACAAGATCAATATACAAAACAGCAATTTTCTTACACTTCATAATGAGCCTGTGGAGAAAGAAATAAAGAATAATCCATTCAAAATGAACTTAACTAAATACTTAAGAATAAGTCTGACTAAACAATGTGAAAGACCTCTACAATGAAATATAAAACACTGCAGAAAGAAATTTTGAAGGACTTAGAGAATGGAAAAGACCTACCAATTTTCATGAATAGTGTAGAATTAATTTCATCATAATGGCCATATTACCAAAAGTGAGCTACAGATTCAATGCAATTCCCATCAGAATACCAGATATTCTTCACAGAACTAGAAAAAAGGAAGTTCTAAAGTTTATATGGAAAAATAAAAGAATCAGAACAGCTAAAGCAATCTTCAGCAACAATAGCAAGGCTGGAGACATCACAATACCTGATCTCAAATTATACTACAGAATTATAATAACAAAAACCGCATGGTATTGGCATAAAAACACAAATGAAGACAAGTGGAATAGAATAGAAGATGCAGAGAAAAATCCACATAAATACAGTCATCCGATCCTTGACAAAGGTTGCCAAAAGCATTTCCTGGAGAAAAGATAGCCTTTTTAACAAATGGTGCTGGAAAAACTGGATATCCATATGCAGATGAATGAAACTAAATCCCCACCTCTCACCCTGCATAAAATCAAATCAAAATGGATCAAAGACCTAGAATTAGACAGCAAACAATGAAACTACTTGAAGAAAACATAGAGGTGACACTCTAACATATTAGCCCAACCATCAACTTCCTTAACTAGACTCCTAAAGCTCAAGAAATAAAACCACAAACCAATAGGTGGGCAATATTAACTAAAATTTTTTGAGTGCAGTAAAGGAAACAAGAGCATAAAGAAAAGCCTACAGAATGGAAGAAAAATCTTTGCTAACTACTCTTCTGGCAGGGGATTAATAATTAGAATATATAAAGAACTCAAAATATTAACACCAAAAAACTAAAACCAAACCAAATCAAGCCAAATTAAACTAATAACTCAGAAAATGGGGAAAATATTTTTAAAGACATTTCTCAACAAAGAATTGTAGGGACTGAGGTCGTGTCTCAGTGATAGAGCACTTGCCTACCATGTGTGCGGCACTGGGTTCAATCTTCAGCACCACATAAAATAAATAAATAAAATAAAGGTTGAAAAAAAGAATTACAAATAGTCAACATATATAAAATGTTCAATATCCTTAGCCATCAGAGAAATACAAATCAAAACTACACTGAGCCAGGCACAGTGGCACATGCCTAGCAGCTTGAGAGACTGAGGCAGAAAAATCTGAGTTCAAAGCCAGCCTCAGCAACTTAGCAAGGTCCTAAAACAACTCAGGGATACCCTGTCTCTAAATACCCTGTCTCTAAAGTATAATGAAAAGACTGGGTATGTGGCTCACTGGTTAAGCACCGAAAAAACAAAAACAAACAAAACAAAAAAACAATAGCAACAACAAAAAACTCAGAGATTTCATCGCAAACACAGTTAGAATGGTAATCACCAAGAATGCAAATAATGATAATTGCTATTGATAATGTGGGGGAAAAGATACACTTATATATTGCTGGTGGGACTACAAATTAGTACAACCACTCTGGAAAGCAGTATGGAGGTTCCTCAAAAAACTAGGAATGAAACCAGCATATGCGACCCAGCTCTCCCAATCCTTGCTATTTATGCAAAAGAACCCAAATCAGCATACTACAATGATGCATGCATACCAATGTTAAAGTAGCACAATGCACAGTATTCAAATTAAGGAATCAATCTAGTTGCCCATCAATAGATGAACAGATAAATTGTGGAATATATCCACAATGGAGTTCCACTCAGTCATAAAGAAGAATAAAATTATGACATTTGCAGTTAGATGGATGGAACTGAAGAACATTATGCTAATGTGAAATAAGCCAGTCTCAAATTGCAGAAGCAAAAGAGCAAAAAAATGTAACAAGGATATCTGATTGAAAATTGAAAGGTTATCAATAGAGTAGAAGTGGCGAGACCAAGAGTTAGGGAAAAAGGGAAGAAAAGGGAAGAACTGGGAATGAATTGGAAAACCACTACATGAATTTATTGAAGTATGTCAAATGCATACCACTATTCTCCATAACTATTCAATGCCCACTAAAAAAGAAAGAAAGGAAAGAGAAAGAAAGAAAGAAGAAAGGAAAGAAAGGGGGGAAAAAAGAGAGAAGAAGAAGAAAGAGAAAGAAAGAAGAAAGAAAGAAAGATATAAAGAAAGAAAGGAAGATAAACGAAAGAAAGAAATAGAACTGGGTGCAGTGGCACATTCCTGTAATCCTAGTGGCTTGGGAGGTGGAGGCAGGAGCATGGCAAGTTCAAAACCAATTCAGCTAATTTAGTGAGGGTATAAGAAACTTAGCAGAACTCTGTCTCTAAATTAAATTAACTAAATTAAATTAAATTTTTAAAAAAGGGCTGGGGATGTGGCTCAGATGTTAAATATCCTGTGTTCAATCCCTGGTTACATCCTCCCCCCACGAAAAAAGCAAACAAAAAAAGGCATAGAAAAAAAGAGAAGGGAGATACCTGCATTTTCAGGTACTATACTTACTGTCACTATATATACCTTAACTTGACTGTTTCTTATTATAGACTCACTGATGCTTTAAGATCCACTCTTTTCAGTATGAAGTAATAACACTCTGAACATAGGTTATAAAATTAGACTAAATGTTATGATTGTAGGGCATTACCAGAAGTTAGTTGAAACAATAGATCTTTCACATTAGCTTTTCAAGTTATTTACTTTCAGCTAAAAATTAAGTACAGGAAAATTCAATGAGTTAGAGTCTAGTTGAAGGAGGTTTTCTTGGAATTGGATATCTATCAACTATTCCCTCTAGACAATTTTGTAATAACTTCTTTTTTTAATTTATCTTTTAATTTCTTACAGACTGCATTTTGATTCATTGTACACAAATGGGGTACATCATTTCTTTTCTCTGGTTGTACACTATGTAGATTCATACCATTCATGTAATCATACATGTACATAGGGTAATGATGTCTGTCTCATTCCACCATTATTTATACCCCCCTCCCTCTCATTTCTTTCAACATAATCCAAAGTTCCCCCATTCTTCTCTCCCTCCCCACCCCCATTATATATCATTCTCCACTTGTCAAGGAAAACATTTGGCCTCTGGTCTTTTGGGATTGACTTATTTCATGATAGCATGATATTCTCCAATTCCATCTGTTTATTTGCAAATGCCATAATATTATTCTTCATTATGGCTGAGTAATATTCCATTGTGTATATATACCACAGTTTCTTTATCCATTCATCTGTCGAAGGGCATCTAGGTTGGTTCCACAATCTAGCTATTGTGAACTGAGCTGCTATAAACATTGATGTGGCTGTGTTACTGTAGTTTGCTGATTTTAAGTCCTTTTGAGTATAAATCGAGGAGTGGGATAACTGGGTCAAAAGGTGTGTCCCTTCCAAGTTTTCTGAGGATTCTCCACACTGCTTTCCAGAGTGACTGCACCAATTTGCAACTCTACCAGCAATGTAAAAGTGTGCCTTTTTCCCCACATCCATGCCAACATCTATTATTGTATGTGTTCTTGATAATAGCCATTCTAATTGGAGTAAGATGGAATTTTAGAGTTGTTTTAATTTGCATTTCTCTAATTACTAGAGACGTTGAACACTTTTTCATATATTTATTAATTGCCCATATGTCTTCTGTAAAGTATCTGTCCAGTTCCTTGGCCCATTTATTGATTGGGTTCTTTGTATTTTTGGTGTAAAGTTTTGTAAGTTCTTTATAATTTTGGAGATAAGTGCTGTATCTGAAATTCATGTGGAAAAGATTTTCTCCCACTTTATAGACTCTCTCTTCACATTCTTGATTGTATCCTTTGCTGAGAAAAAGCTTTTTAGTTTGAGTCTATCCCATTTACTGATTCTTGCTTTGATTTCTTGTGCTTTGGGAGTCTTGTTGAGGAAGTCTGATCCTAAGCCAACATGATGAAGATTTGGGCTTACTTTATCTTCTATTTGGTGCAGGGTCTCTGGTCTAATTCCTATGTCCTTGATCCATTTTAAGTTCAGCTTTGTGCAGGGTGAAAGATAGAGGTTTAATTTCATTTTACTGCATATGGATTTCCAGTTTTGCCAGCATCATTTGTTGAACAGGCTCTTTTCTCCAGTGTATGTTTTTGGCTCCTTCGTCTAGTATGAGGTAAGTGTATTTATGTGGTTTTGTCTCTGTGTCTTCTATTCTGTACCATTGGTCTGCCTGTCTATTTTGGTGCCAATACCATGCTGTTTTTGTTACTATTGCTCTGTAATATAGTTTAAGGTCTGGTATTATGATACCTCCTGTTTCACTTTTTCTACTCAGGATTGTTTTGGCTATTCGAGGTCTCTTATTCTTCCAGATGAAGTTCATGATTGCTTTCTCTATTTCTATGAGGAATGTCATTGGGATTTTAATTGGAATTGCATTGAATCTGTATAGTGCTTTTGGTAGTATGACCATTTTGACAATGTTAATTCTGCCTATCCAAGAACATGGGAGATCTTTTCATCTTGGAAGATTTTCTATATTTCTTTCTTAATTTATTTCTTTATTTCTTCATTGTAGAGGTCTTTCACATCTTTTGTTAGATTAATTCCCAAATATTTTATTTTATTTTTTTGAGGCTACTGTGAATGGAGTGGTTTTCCTAATTTCTCTTTCAGAGGATTCATCACTTATGTAATAACTTCTTAAGGCTGCTACCCTTAAGCTTAATGACTGCCTAAAAAGGGTTATTTGTACATTTAAGGTTTTGTTTTTGGTCATTATTCTTAAAACTACTGAAAATAAATAGTGTAAGCCTACTTGCTGGCTTGTTCAAATTATGTTAAAATCATTGACTCTGGAATTATTTCAACCCTATTCTCATCTCTTATAGAACTACCTTGAATTCAATTCAAATAATTATGGAAGTGGATATATTATATCATTTGTTTTCTCAGTTTCCTGTTTAAACTGGACATTATAGACACTTTATCTGCGTGAGATATTTCTGGGGCAGCTAAGCAGGCAATAACTAATGATCAAATCCTATGTAAATTATCAACATGAAGCCAATATTATAAAGATATTTTTTAGCTAAAACTTGGCACTTTTGATAAAGGATTAATGTTAATGATGGTTCAGAAGAAACAAGCAAAAACAATGTATTAATTTTTTATAGGCTCTGAGCTTTCTTTTTTTCCCACCAACCACAACTTTATGGTAATCAAATGACTGTTTCCATCTTAGTTTGTTAAATTAATAGATTTTATATATAATAACAGTTTTAGATTTAAGGAAAAATTGAGCAGAAAGTGAAGAGAGTTCCCTTGTATTTCCTGTTCAGTGGCTCCTCTGGCTGACAGTGACCAATTAATGACATCTTGCATTAGTGTGTTACATTTGTTATAATTGATGATCTGATATTGACATTTATTGCTAACTAAAGTCAAAAGTTTACTGTAGGGTCATTTTCTTGTATTCTACAAAACTATGGGTTTGGTCAAATGAATACTGTTCTACGTCCACTCTTGCTGTAACATGTAGAATATTTTGCCACCTTAAAAACGTTCTGTGTACTATACCTATTCGTCCATCCCCTTCCAAGTAAAATATCTAGGGAAAACTGATAATTTTATTATCTATATAGCTTTACCCTTTCCAGAATATTTGGGATGATTTGTTTCACTTTGCAATATGTTTTTAGCTTTCCTCCATATCTTTTTTTGTGGCTTGTTAGTTCATTTATTTTATTGCTGAATAACATTCCATTTTAAGGATATAAAACAGTTTGCTTATTCATTTACCTATTGAACAATATCTTAGAAACTTCAAATTTCTGACAATTATAAATAAACACTTTTGTGCAGGTATTTATTTGTATATATTTTCATTCATTTGGATACATATCAAGGAGCACAATTGCTGGATTGAAATGCAAGGTTATGTGTACCTTTGTAACATGCTCCTAAACCATTCTCCAAAGTGCTTGTGCCACTTTGTATTTTTTGCCAGTAATGAATGAGAGTTCCTCTATTTCCGTATACTCACCGTCATTCGGTATTCTCATTATTTGAGACTGAGCATTTCTTTTAAGTGAATGGTAGTATTTCATTTTTGTTTTAATTTGTGCTTCCCAAATTATATGTTGCTTTTCATATGCTTATTTACCTTTTTTGTATCTTAATTAATGTCTGTTTGAATCTGTTGCACTCTTCTTAATTGGACTGTTTGTTTTCTAATTGAGTTTTAAGAGTTCTTTGTGCATTTTGGATACAAATCCTTTATCAGATATGTCTTTTGCAATTTTTTGTTTGTAACTCATCTTTTTAGTCTCTTAATAATTTTCACAGAGCAGCAGTTTTTATTTTGATAAAGTCCAACTTGTCAATATTTTCTTTCAGGGATCATGCTTTTGGTATCATATAACTAACCCATTCCCAAATCCAAGTCATCTAGATTTTCTCATCTTCTAGATTTATAGTTTTGCATTTTACGTTTAAGTCTATAATCCATTTTGAGCTAATTATTGTGAAAGCTATAAAATCAGTAGCAAGATTCATATTTTACATGTGATTATTCAGTTATTTCAGAATTACTTTTTTTCAGACTATTTCCTCTTGAATGACCTGTGCTACTTTGTCCAACATCAGTTTATTACATACATTTGGGTTTATTTCAGGATCTCTTATTCTGTATCATTGATATGTCTACTCTTTTACCAAAGTCACTTTCCTGATTACTATAGCCCTGATTACTACAGCTCTATAGTTAATCCCCAAATTAGACAGCGTCATATATTTTTGTTATGTTTTCTTTTTCTATATTATGTTGACTATTATGGGTCTTTTCCTTTTCCTTATAAAATTTAGAATCAATTTATTGATGTATACAAAGTAATTTGCAAGTATTTGATAAGGATTGGTTTGAATCTGCAAATCAAGTAGGGAAAAGCCTAACTATTAACAATATTGAGCTTTCCTATTCATGCCTATGGAACATATCTCACTATAATTTAAATCTTTGAATTTTTCATCAATTTTTTACTTCATATAGATCTTGCACTTATTTTGTTAGATTTAATTCTAAGAATTTCTTTTTCTCAGCACTAATGTAAATGGTGGCATGTGTTGAATTTCTTTTCTTTTCCTTTTTTAATTGACAAGTAAAATTGTATATATTTTTAGTGTACAATATGATGTTTTTAAATTTGAATACATTGTGGAATGGATCATCTGTACTAATTAACATATGCATTAACTCACACACTTATCTTTTTGTGGTAAGAACACTTAAAATCTTTCTTAAACATTTTCAAAATACAATACATTGTTATTTGCTGTAGTACAATAGGTCTCTTGAATTTATTTCTCCCAAATGAAATTTTGTACTTTTGACCATCATCTCTTCAGTTCCTGTAGATGTAGACCATTCTTCTACATCCACTTCTATTAGTTTGAAAAATGTTTAGCCAGGCATGGTCACGCACACATGTAAGCCCAGAGGCTCGGGAGGCTGAGGCAGGAGGATCTCAAATTCAAAGCAAGCCTCAGCAACAGCAAGGCACTAAGCAACTTAGTGAGACCCTGTCGCTAAAGAAAATAGAAAATAGGGCTGGGGATATGGCTAAGTGGTTGAGTGCTCCTGAGTTCAATCCCCAGTGGCCCCTCCCCCACTTCCAATTTTTAGATTCTATTATAAATGAGAGTGTGCAGTGTTTGTCATTCTGTGCCTGGCTTATTTCTCTAAATATAATATCCTCCAGGTTCATTCATGTTGCAAATGATGCAAATTCTAATGGATTGTTGTTGGTATGTAGAAAAGCAGTTGAATTTTTAAATACCAACCTGTATCCTGCAAACTTGCTATAATAATCTGGTTATTTAGGTACCAGGTTATTTGGGTCAGTTCTTTTGAATTTTCAACATGGTTCATTATGCCATTTGTAGAAAAATATATTTTTATTCTTATTTTCTAATGTAAATAGTTTTTAATTCCTTTTCTAGTATTATTGCATTTGCTAGAAATTTTAATATGATGTCAAACAGGAGTGGTGGGAAGGTACATCCTTACCTTGTTCTTGATCTTAGGGAGAAAGAATCTATTTTCTCACAATTAACTGTGATTTTATCTTTAGGGTTTTTGTATGTGTTCTTCGTTCAGTTGATGATGTAGTCCTAGTTTGCCAGGGCTCATTTGTTTTATTTTTAGAAATGGGTTTTGAATTTTGTCAAATACATTTTACATATCTTTTCATATGATGAGCTGATTAATCTTCCTTAGGCTGTTCATGTAACAAATTACACTAAAAAGTATCCAAGTATTAAATCAACGTTACATAGCTAGAACATATCTCACCTTCTCATGGTATATAATTTTAAATATGATTTTACAATTGAAGTTGATTTACTGATACTTTGTTTAGGACTTTTGCATCAACATTCATTTAAGATATTGGTTTGTAGTTTTTCCTTCTTGTAGTGTCTTTGTCTAGTTTTGGTTACCAGATAGTTCTGGCCTCTTGAATGAAGTAGGAGGAGTATCTGGCATCTATTTTCTACAAGCAATAGAAAATATGTTTCATAGAAAATTGACATTTGTGCTTCCTTAAGTATTTTCTTGGACTCCAATCTATTAAGACATGATGCTTCTTATTTGTGATAGTTTTTAAATATAGGTTCAATTTGTTTAATACATATAGATTGATTTAAGATTATTTCTCCAGTGTGTGAGTTTGGGTAACTTGTGTTTTCAAGTGATTATTCCATTTCCTCTAAGTTATGATATTTGTGGGATACAGTTGTGTATATTTCTTAAATATCATTGTAATCTTCATGACATTAGTAGCAAATGCTCTTCTTAAATTTCTGAGATTAGTTATGTATAATTGCAATGCACTCATAAAAATTTCTGAGATCTGTAAATTGTGTCTTATTACATTTTCATGTTATACGTAAAAACTATCACTAAACCCAAGATCTTCTAGATTTTCTGTGATCTTCTAAGAACTTTTTAGTTTTGTGTTATATATAAAGTTGATTAACTTTTGTGAAGAATATCAGGTTCATCTCTAGATTATTTTGGGGTGAATATCCAGTTGTTTCAGTGTCATTTGTTGAAAAGACAATTTTCTCTATTGTAGTGTCACTAATTCTTTGTCACAGAGCAGTAAACTATTTTATGTAGGTCTATTTATGTATTTTGTCTTGTGTGACCTTGATTACTACACTTTTATAGTTAGCCTTGAGGTCAGGTAGTGTCAGTCTTACAACTTAGTTTATCTTTAGCATTGTTGGTCATTTAAGGTCTTTTGTTTCTCCATGTAAACTTTAGAATCCATTTGTCAATATCCAAAATCTTTTGCTGGAATTTTTATTAGGATCCATAAGTCAAGTTGGGAAAACTACATTTTGACAAAATTGAGTCTTCCTATCTATGAACATGGACTATATGTCCATTTATTTACTTCTTCCATTATTTCTTTCATAAAAGATCTGCAGTATTCCTCATATAAGTTTTGTGTATATTTTGTTAGATTCATACTCTAAGTATTTCATTTTGGGGTGCTAATATAATGGTGATATGCTTTCAATTTTAAATTCCATTTATTTGTTGCTGTTATACATTGACATTTATATATTAACCTTGTATCCCGAAAAAATTATTTGTTAGATCCAAGAGTTTTTGTGTTGATTAATTTGGAGTTTCTATATGTACACTCATATCATCTTTCTACAAAGATAGCTTTATTTCATCATTTCTGATCTGTACACTTTTATTTTCTTCTTATCTTACTGCATTATATGGGGCTTCCAATACGATGTTGAATGAGAGGTGAGAGAGGATATTCTTGCCTATTTTCTATTCATCACTTTACTTTTAATTACTTGATGTCTTTATATTTAACAGGAATTTCTTATAGTCAACATATATTTGTGTCTTTTTGTTGTGCACTCTGGGAATTTATGCCTTTGTGCAAGTTAAATATTTCATTCCAATTTCTTTTTGTTGTTATTTTTATTGCTGCATGGTGCCTGATGAGATATCAACTGTACTGCTTATCTTTGTTTCTCCTGCTCTACCTCCTTGGTTACTTTGAAGATTTCTGTCTGCCTGTGATTGTCTGCAGCAGTGTGACTATAATATGCCTAGATGTATTTTTTTTCCTTAGTATTCATTTTAATCAGAACTGTCTGGGCTGATCAATCTGTGGTTTTGTGTTTTTATTAATTTTGTAAGATTCTTAGCTATTATTTCTTCAAATATTTATTCTGATCTTTGCTTTCTTTTTCCTTATGGTATTCACATTTACACATATGCTACACCTTTTATAATTTTCCCAGTTCTTGATTATGCAGTTCCAGCTCCTTCATTATTTTTTTTTCTTTTTGCTTTGTAGTTTGGAAAGTTTTTATTGATATATCTTCAATATGATTAATATTTTTTTTCCATTGTGCTCAATTGATTGATGAGTTCATGAAGTCATTCTTCACTTCTACTATGGTAGGACTCAGGAAGGGTTGTAGACTTTCTCTTTCAGAATGAAAATAAAAAGAGGGAAAGCATTAAAACATATTGATGAAAATAAGCTTTCAAGAAAATTTAAAGAGAATGGCCTGGACAACTGAGAGTACAAAAGGAATTTTGAAACAACATGTGAGTAAAAACACTGGTACTTCAAAGTGAAGAATATATTGAAAGAAGGTGTCAGTTCATTTGTACAATTATAACAAAATATCTGAGACTACATAATTTATAAAGAAAAAATTATTTCTCAAAGTTATATAGCCTAAATTCAAAAATGAAGATGTTGGCAAGTTTTGTATCTTATTAGTAAAGGCCTGGTCTTTACTTCCAAGATAGCACCCTGTTGCTGCATCCTCTGAAAGGAACAATGCCCTTATATAGTAGGAGAGTAGGAGAGAAAAAAGGGCCTAAGTTGGTTTCTTCCAACCAATTTACAAGACACTAATTCATTCATGTGGAAAGAACCAGCATGACTTAATCACTTTTCAAAAAGTCTCACCTCCCAACACCAGCATAATTGGGATAAGGCTTCATTCAACACATGAGTTTTGGAGAAGAAACATTCAAACTATAGCACAAATTCATTGAATAATGAGCATGATAATTATTTATACAATGCCTGAATTTATGATCTACTTTTAAAGTTTATCTTAAAAAAATTTTGAACTTTAAAATTTTTCAAAAATAGTATATTGAGTTTTGAATGTCTTCCAATCAGCAAGAATTTGTATAACCACAATACATTTATCAGAAATAGAAAATAAATATTGATGTATTACTTGTACCTTGTTTATAAACTTTATTCAAATTTTACCAATCATCAAACTTGTTATTTTTCTGGTCTGGAATGTAATTGGGGAAGTCAGGTTACATTATTGATAAGGTCTACCTTATTTCCTTTTCTTTGGGTGTAATGCTTTGCATGTTTTTGTCTGCTTCAAAATTCATGTTGAAACTTAATTCCCAGTGCAGCAGCACTAAGAAGGTGTGGTCCTCAGAAGGTGATCCAGTCATGAAGAATGCACACTTATACATGGGATTAGGTGCCCTTATAAAACACCTTGATGGAGGGAGTTCATTCATTATCACCCTTTCTGTCCCTTCCATCCTGCAAAGACACAGTGTTACTCCACTCTGGGGAATCTAGTAGCAAAGCCTCATCTTGGACGCAGAGAATAGCCCTCACAAGACACAAATCTTGTTATTGCCTTGATCTTGGATTTGTGTGTGTGTTTGTGTGTGTGTGTAGTACTATGTATTGAACCTAGAAGTACTCTACCATTAGCTACATCCCCATCACTTTTTAATAATGTTTAATTTTGATACAGGGTCTCACTGAATTGCCTAGGCTGACCTTGAATTTGCAATTCTTCTGCCTTAGCTTCCTGAATGCCTGGGATTACACATGTGTGCCATCATGCCCAACTTGATCTTGAGCTATACAGGTTTCAAAATTATAATAACTAAATACATTTCAATTGTTTATAAATTACCCAGTTAGTAATATTTTGTTATAGGAACACAAATAGATTGAGTCAGTAATTGTTACCAGATTATTGTTATTTAAAAACAAAACAAAGCAAAACCCTGAAAACATGAAAGTAGTTTGGAACTAGGTAATAGGTGTAGGTTGGAAAAGTTTTGAAGTGCATTTGAAACCAAGCCTGTTTTGCTCCAAATTAAGCATTAAGTAGAACTAATGAGAACTCATTAGAAACAGAGTTTCCAAGAAAACTTTGGTCTCAGAGATTCTCTACGTTGTGATGAATCAAATTTTGGTAGAAATATGGAAAGTTAAGGACATTCTGATGGAATTTTAGATGGAAATGAATAACTTATTGAAAACTTCAAGAAAGGCAATATTTGTTACAATGTGGCATGGAACTTGGCTGAACTGTGTCCATTTACTAACATTTAGTGGAAGGCAGAATTTAATAGTGATGAACCATGTGATGAAAGAAATATATAACAGTATTGTGGGTGCTATATGGCTTCTTATAAGTGCCCATAGCAAATTGTGAGAAGAGAGAAACTAGTGAAAGATGGAATTCATAACAAAAAGGGAAACAGATTTCAGAACTTCTTATTCTGGCCATGTAAAGAATTAAAAAGCATATTTAGGAGATAAAACCAAGGGTGTGGTCAAGCATTCTTTTTACAAGGAGAACATATGGAGAGGAGAAAGCAAGATGCTATTCATGAAGACAAGAGGAGAATGACCATAGAGGCATTTTGGAGATTTTCAAAGCTGCCACTCAACTCACAGGCCTAAAGTGCCAAGGACTGAGGAATTATGTCAAAATTATGTCAAAATAGGAGCCTTTGGGGCCTGAGGAACCCCAGCATTCACTGCTCAGCTCTGACTCAAATATCTTCCCCACACTCCAGTTGTGGCTCTTGTGGGCCTAAGTGCAACTTGGGCCACAGCTCTGGAAACTACAGGCTGTACGCCTTGACTGAGTTAAAGTAGTTCTAACTCTGCGGGTGGGCAGAGTGCAAGAGCCATGAAGGGAGGGTTACCTCCACCTAGATTTCAGAAGATCCCTCTGAGAGCCTTGAGATCCAAGCAGACAAATGTCACAGGGATGGAGCTGCCATACAGAATCCCCGCTAGAGCAATTCCCAGTGGAGCTGTGTGGTCAAGGCAACCACAGAGAGACGCTAGTATGACAAAGTCTAATGGAATCATGGGAATGAGGCTAGTCAAGACACCACAACTGTAGAGACAATAGCATACAATGCCAGTTTCGGAGAACTTCCGGTATGAGACTACAACGTTTGAGAGGTGCAGCAGGAGCCTCACACAGCAAAGTCATAGGTATGGGGGTGCTCTGGAGACATGGGGGTCAAAATCACACCCCAGTGTGTCCAAAATTTGAGACATGGAGTCAAAGACAATTCTTCTTAAGACTTAAGATTTAATGTTGTTTGTCCTGTTGAGTTTTGCATTTATATGGGACCAATGACTCCACCCCTTACCAATATTTTCCAATTTCTCTCTTTTGAAATGGAAATGTCTTTTTTGCTTATTCCATAACTGCATTTTGGAAGCACATAACTTATTTGATTTTATACATTCACAGCTGGAGATCAGCTTGCCTCAGGATGAAACACACCTCAGAGTCTCACCTATATCTGACTTAGATGATATTAGATGAGACTGACTTCATACTTCTGAGTCAGTGCTGGAATATGTTAAAACTTTGGGGACTATTGGGATGGAATGAGTGAAGGTATATGTGAAAAGGATCTGCAATTCGGGGGACCAGGTGTGGAATGCTATGGTTTGAATTTTTTATCCCCTCCAAAACACATACTGAAACTTAAATCTTCAATGCAACAATGTTAAATGATTGAGCTTTAGAGAGTGAAGGAGTGAAGAGAGCCACAGGGCTCTGCCCTCATGAATAAAATTAGATGCCCTTATTAAAGGGCTTGAGTGAGTGAGGGAGTGTGTCCCTTACCACTCCTTCTGTCCCTTCTTTCATGCGATGACACAGTGTTCCTCTCCTCCAGAGAATGCAGCAATAAGGCACCATCATGGAAGCAGAAAACAGGTGTCACTAGACACCAATCTTGTCTGGACTTTTTAGCCTCCAGAAACATGAGAAACAAATTTCCATTGCTTATAAATGAACTAGTGTATTATAATATTTCAAACAGACTGAGCTAGTTAGTAGCACACACCTTGTAATATTTGAAAATATGACTATTTGAAACGTACTGACAAAGTGTTTTGTAGAATGTCTTCAATTTTGTTTGTCTAATGTTTTTTTTTTGGGGGGGGATGCATACCAGGTATTGAACTAGGGGACAGTCAACCACTGAGCCACATCCCCAGCCCTATTTTGTATTTTATTTAGAGACAGGGTCTCACTGAGTTGCTTAGTGCCTTGCTGTTACTGAGGCTGGTTTCGAACTCACGATCCTCCTGCCTCTCAGTCTCCCAAGCCACTGGGATTATAGGCATGCGTTACTGAACCCAGCTTGTCTAAGCTTTTATCAAAATTATATTGAAGTTATACACTTTTAGTAGATATTAGGCAGAAATAAATTATGTCAACATATCTTTTGATTAAAAATATTAACTTTACTTAATCAAGTTGGTTATTTTCAGTATTAGTTCAAAGTTACTATTTTCCTTTTATAAGTAATATGTATCTTGTAGTAAGATACTTTCAAAAATACAAATATCTCATTCCTTATTGATTTCTCCATCTGAGCATCCATATAGGATTATTTCTACAACAATTAATACTGCAATTCAACAGTAATATTTAGAGTTTGATACTTGAGTTCCAGTAATTCACAGAACTATTAGAAGTTAATCTGAAAGGAAATAGAAGATTTAGAAACAGTAGATCTAACAGACCTTTATATACCACTCCAATCAATAATTGATGCACTCCTCTCAAGTATACATGGAACATTCTTCAGAATAGACTATATTCTTGAACAAAGAGGAGGCCTCAATACATTTAAAGAGATTTACATTAAATAATAGAGTTAAAAATTAAATCAATACAAAGGGAGATTTAGGAAGTAAATAAATATACTTAATTAAATATTTGTCTGAATACTTGTCTGAATATGGATCAAATGTAAAACTGAGGGAAATTTGAAAATACTTGATGATGGATGCAAATTAACTAACAACATACCAAAACAGAAAGTGTAGCAGATTCAGTGTTTAGAAGAACATTTATTTTACCTATATTTAAGAGAATGTTTATAGCTATAAACTCAGAAATTATTTATAAAAGTCAATTATCAAACCAACAACCAAGTATTCCACATTAATAAATTAGAAAATGAAGTGAAAACTAAGCACAAAACAATCAGCAGGAAGAAAATAAAAACTTAACAATGAATGAAATGAAAGAGAAAATATGGAAACAGCAGAAATGATCACTTAAAAGTCTTTTACATATTAAAAAAAAACTATTAGCCAGAGTGACCAATGGAAAATGAAAAGAAATAAACAAACAAAAAAATAAATAAAAGAAAGAGAAAAATACAAATCATCCAAATTAGTAATAAAAGGAGGAAAACTCTAATGAATTTACAAAAGAATAAAAAGTTTTATAAGGGAATATGTTCAACAGTGGTAGGCCTAAATATCTGATAACCTGGATGAAATGGACAATTTTTTAAAGGAATACAAAATACTAAACCTTATACTAGAAGGAATAATAGAGATAGACGTATATTATTAAGGTGATTGAATTAGTAATAAATGTACTTTACAGGAGAAAAAAAAATAGGACCATATCCTTTCTTAAAGTATTCTACCAAACACTTAAGTAAAATTTAACACAAACTTTTTAAATTTATTTTTAGTTTAAACGAATGGGATACATGTCGTTAATGTTTGTACATGGAGTAACAGCATACCATTTGTGTAGTCATACATTTATACAGGGTAATGATGGTTGATTCATTCTGTTATTTTTTACTTCCCCCCCTTCCCCCCCTCATTTCCCTCTATACAGTCCTTCCTCCATTCCTGCCCCCCTCCCACCCCCCATTATGAGTCATCATCCGCTTATCAGCGAGATCATTTACCCTTTGGTTTTTTGAGACTGGCTTATCTCACTTAGCATGATATTCTCCAATTTCATCCATTAGCCTGCAAATGCCATAATTTTATTATTCTTTATAGCTGAGTAATATTCCATTGTATATATATACCACAGTTTCTTTATCCTTTCATCAATTGAAGGACATCTAGGTTGGTTCCACAGTCTGACTATTGTGATTTGAGCAGCTATGAATATTGATGTGGCTGTATCTCTGTAGTATGTTGATTTTAAGTCCTTTGGGTATAGGCCAAGGAGTGGGATAGCTGGGTCAAATGGTAGGTCCATTCCAAATTTTCTAAGGAATCTCCACACTGCTATCCAGAGTGACTGCACTAATTTGCAGCCCCACCAGCAATGTGTGAGTGTACCTTTATCCCCACATCCTCGCCAACACCTATTGTTGCTTGTATTCTTGATAATTGCCATTCTAATTGGGGTGAGATGGAATCTTAGTGTAATTTTGATTTGCATTTCTCTGATTACTAAAGATGGTAAACATTTTTTCATATGTTTCTTGATTGCTTGTAGATTTTCTTCTGTGAAGTGTCTGTTCATTTCCTTAGCCCATTTGTTGATTGGGTTATTTGTATTCTTCGTGTAGAGTTTTTGAGTTCTTTATGTATTCTGGAAATTAGTGCTCTATCTGAAGTATGAGTGGCAAAGATTTTCTCCCACTCTGTAGGTTCTCTCTTCACATTGCTGATAGTTTCCTTTGTTGAGAGAAAGCTATTTAGTTTGAATCTATCCCAGTTATTGATTCTTGCTTTTATTTCTTGTGCTATGGGAGTCCTGTTAAGGAAGTCTGATCCTAAGTCGACATGTTGAAGAGTTGTACCTACCTTTTCTTCTATAAGATGCAGGGTCTCTGGTCTGATATCAAGGTCCTTGACCCATTGTGAGTTGATTTTTGTGCAGGGTGAGAGATAGGGGTTTAGTTTCATTCTGTTGCATATGGATTTCCAGTTTTCCCAGCACCACTTGTTGAAGAGGCTACCTTTTCTCCATTGCATATTTTTGGCCCCTTTGTCTAGTATGAGAAAATTGTATTTATTTGGGTTTGTGTCCATGTCCTCTATTCTGTACCATTGATCTACCTGTCTATTTAGGTGCCAATACTATGCCGTTTTTGTTACTATTGCTTTGTAGTAGAGTTGACATTCTTGTATTGTGATACCCCGTTTCATTCTTCCTGCTAAGGATTGCTTTAGCTATTCTGGGTTTCTTATTCTTCCAGATGAATTTCATGATTGCTTGCTCTATTTCTGTAAGGTACATCATTGGGATTTTAATTGGAATTGCATTGAATCTGTATAGCACTTTTGGTAGTATGGCCATTTTGACAATATTAATTCTGCCTATCCAAGAACATGAGAGATCTTTCCATCTTCTAAAGTCTTCCTCAATTTCTTTCTTCAATGTTTTGTAGTTTTCATTGTAGAGATCTTTTACCTCTTTGGTTAGATTGATTCCCAAGTATTTAATTTTTTTTTTTTGAGGCTATTGCAAATGAAGTTGTTTTCCTCATTTTTCTTTCAGATGTTTCATCGCTTGCGTATAAAAATGCTTTATATTTATGCGTATTGATTTTATAGCCTGCTATTTTACTGAATTCATTGATGAAGTCTATAAGTTTTCTGGAGGAGTTTTTTGGATTAACACAAATTTTTTTAATGTGAGCTTCTTTTATTTATTAGCTCATTATAGATATACATAACATTGGGATTCATTTTGACTTACTTATACAACCATTGTATATAATGGTTCCAATTCAATTCCCTGACTTCTGTTTTCCCTCGCCTCCTCCCTCCCCCTGTTCCCTTTCCTCTACTTACTTTTCTTCTACAGATTTACAGTTTTTTTAATTAGTGCATTATAAATATACATAAAGGTGAAATTCACTGTGATATATTCATACATGTTTATAGGATAACTTGGTCAGATTCATTCCACCGTTCTTCCCTGATGTCCATTCTCTTTTCATGGGATTCCCCTTATTTTTTTTTCCTTATTTTGTTCTAGTTTCTGCATATGAGAGAAAACTTTTGCCTCTTGACTCTCTGGGTCTGGGTTATTTCACTTAGCATGATGTTCTCCAGTTACACCTATCTATCAACAATTGCCATAATTTCATTCTTCTTTACTGCTAAATAATATTGCATTGGGTTCGTATACCACATTTTCTTTTATCCATTCATCTGCTGACAGGCTCTGGACTGCTTCTATGACTTTTTAAATTTGAATTGTGATACTACAGATATTGATGTGGCTATAATTTCATAGTATGTTGATTTTAATTTTTTTGGATATACACCAAGGAGTGGGATAGCTAGGTCACATGGTGGTTCCATTCCTAGTTTTTTTGAGGAATCTCCATACTGCTTTCCAGAGTGGATGTACTAATTTGCAGTACCATAAAAACGTATGAGTGTGCCTTTTTTCTCTTACCCAAATATTTCACAAAATATTTTAAAATATTTGAAATTAATAAAAGAGAGACACTACTACCCAATCATTCTGTGAGACCTTTATTACCCTGATGCCAAAACAAGATAAGGAAATAACAAGAAGAATCAGTAGCAACAACAAAAAAAACACCAGACTTCAAACCAACACACTTGATATTTACAGGTAAAAAAAAATTCCTAGCAAAATATTATCAAAGAGAATTCAGAAATATGTAAAAATTATTATGCACCACGACAAAGAGAGCTTTATTTCAGGGATATAAAAATGTTTCAACAATTGAAAATCAATGTAATGCATCCTGTTAACAGGCTAAGAAAGAAAAATCACCTGCTCATGTCAATTGATAATATGAGCATCAGTAACTCTGAACATTACCAATGGAGAGTAATTTCTTCATTTTGTAGATTTACTGAAATCCTACAGCTAACATTGTGCATAATGGTGAAAAACTTAATGCTTTCCCCCTTATAATCAAGAAAATACTGCAGATTTCCACACTCATTGTTCTTATTAACTAGAGTTCTCTCAGGTCTAACAAGTTCTTTAAGGCAACAAACGGTACTGTAGCAATGGGACTAGGAAAAAGACATAAACCTCAGTATAAACCTCACAGTTCACGCAAAAATTAACAAGAAATGAACCATGAACTTAAATTTAAAATGAATGGCTATTAGAAAAATAAAGGAGAAAAATCTTTGGGACTTAAGACTAAGCAAAGAGTACTTAGACTTTCTGATGTCAAAAGCACAACCCATAAAATTAAATTAAACCAAATTAAAAATGTGCTCTGTGAACTACCCTGTTAAGTAGATGAAAAGACTAGCTACAGAGCAGGAAAATATATTTATCAATCACATATCTGACAAAATACTTCAATCTAATATGTAAAAATAACACTCAACAGAAATAAGCAATCCAATTAGAACATGGGAAAAAGAAATGAACAGACATTTTGCTAAAGAAGATATACAGGTGACAAATTATCACATGAAAAATTGTTCACTATCATTAACCATTAGGGAAATGCAAATTAAAACCACAATGAGATAGCACTACACACTTATCTGAACAGCCACACTAAAAAATAGTGACAACGCCACAGGCAAAAATGTGCAGAAATGGGATCATTACATATTGCTGTGGGAAGGTAAAATGCCAAAATGAGTCAGGAAAACAGTTTGACAGTTTCCTAAAAATGTAAACATCAACTACCATACAACATAGTAATGCATGCCTGAATATTTATCCCAGATAAATAAAGACATATGTTCATACAAATCCTATACATGAATGCTTATTGCAGTCTTATTCATAATAGACCAGAACCAGAAATAACCTGTGTGTCTTTCAATGGGTAAATTGTCTCAAAAAATCATGAGACATCCATTCTCTATTGTTCCAAGTTCATATGTTGAAGTCTTAACCCTCCAACACCTAAGAATGTGATTATATGTAGAGATGAGGTATTTTTTAAAATTTTTTTTAGTTGTAGATGGACACAATACCTTTTATTTTATTTATTTATTTTTATGTGGTGCTGAAGATTGAACCCAGTGCCTAACATATGCTAGGCAAGTGCTCTACCACTGAGCTACAACCCCAGTCCCAAGATGAGATATTTATGTTGGAAATCAAGCTAAAATGAAATCATTGGGTTGGCCCATAATTCAATATAACTGATGTCCTTATAAGAAGAGATGTGGGCAAAAACATTTGAAGAGGAAAGACAAAGCAAAGACATAGGAGAAGATGGCCACCAATAAGGAAGGAGAGGGGCCTGGGAATACATCATTCCCTCATGAAGTGCTAAACAACGCAGTCCTGTCTTCACCTTCATCATTTCTCTGCCCTCCAGAATGATTAGAAAATAAATATCTGTTGTTTTAAGTCACTCTGTTTGTGGTACTTTGTTCTGGCATCCCTAACAAACTTCGGTCTTGTGATGGTTAATTTTATGTGTTAACTTGGCTAGGCAACACTACCCAGTTATTTGGTCAAACACCAGTTTAGATTTCATTTTGAAGGTTTTTTTTTTTTTTTTTTTTTTTTTACGTGAGATTCACATTTAAATAGACTTTCTCAGATGCAGCCCTGTTGCTCTAATTAAGCTTTACCTTGGCTGGGAGGCAAATGCACACCACATGTACCTGCTGAAGGAGCATCTGTTCTCACCCAATGTCAGCAGCAACTCCCTCAAACCGTGGTGCAGGCCTGACTCCATGTGTATTTGTGGAGAATGGAAAGATATACTGAAAGTGCTAAAGAAAAAATTCTGCCAGTCAATAATAGTTTACCTGGAAAAGCTATCCTTTAGAAATAAACAATAAATAAAACTTTTCCAGACAAGCCAAAGCTAAGGGAGTTTATTACCACTAGGCCTGCCTTAGAGGAATTCATAAAATATATTCTTTAAGCTGAAAGAAAAGCTGTATATTAACAACAAAATAACACGTGAAAGTAAAAAATACTATGGTATTATTAATACAAAGTCATGCTCAAAATTGTCTCATACTATAAGGGTGGTAAGTAAAGCAATTTTGTGCCTACTACAAAGTTTAAATTCAGTATGAATGGATGAGTGGAGCAAAAAGGAGGCTGAATAAGATCCTCTGGTGATCTCTCCCTAGAGATACAACTAGCTGAATAACTATTCAAGCACTTAACTACCAGGAAAAGAGCTAAGGAAATCAGATGAGAGAAGATAATGCTTGCTTAGTATAAAAAAACAAAAAGACAATACACATTGAAGAAGGCAGGAGGGAAAGAGTTGCCCTCATTACCCTTCTCCCAACTCTAAGCAACCTAGGTGCCTCCTTCTTGGGAAAGGAACTGAGAATTAAGGCCTTAGACTTGAAACACAGTGTCAGGCAAAGGATGGCAAAATCCAGTGCTTGGCAGAGACCCGCAATGCCTACCACCAGACAAGTACCTGTGGACTGATTCCCTGGAACTGCATTAAACCAGGTGGCACATATACTGCCTCCACAATCCCTTCTTCAATCTCAAGCAGCTGGTAAGTCAAGCATGAAAGCTAGCACAGAACTTTGTCTCAGAGCCCAGTGCCAGTTCTGCTACAGTGATAAAAATCACAGAGTTAAAACAGAAGGTCCTGTATAGAGACCAGAGTTCAAGACAGAGCCTCTAGACCAGTTCTGACATCAGGTGGAGACCTGTGTACCTGTAAGACACACGCAGTTCCAGCCTTGGAGTGGACCTGGGCAACAATTGCCCTTCTCTGTAGACTGTGCATGTCAATGCCACTGTGAGACTAAGATGTGACCCAGCTTATTGCTAGCCTTGGTGGCCCAGGGAATGTTTTCACCACCCATCTTTCAACTTTGGACAGCACAGGGAAGTGCTCATAGAGGGCTCTAGAATTGATCTGGCATTAGGCAGAGACCTGCACCCAAATTTCAGACTCATGTTTCAACCTGCATCATTGCTGACTATAGCATGGGCCTTTGTATACCCTTCAGACTGTGCAAGTCCTTGTGACTGTGTGACAGAGGCATGACCTAGCCTAGAATCAGTCAGGTGGCCAAGGACGTATCTTCACCAACACTACTCCAAACTCAGGCACCATAGCATGGTGCAAGACCCCATTCCCTGGAGAGTAGGACAGGATAGTAAGCACAAGACTTTATCCTGGAACTTGGTGGTAGGCTGGTGAATCCTAACACTGGGAAGATGGTAATGGCCCCTGAGGCCAAGGACTGGGGCGGGGGAGTGAAATATAGGTAATGAAGGATTGGGTCAGAATGAAGGGGGCTGATTTAGGAGGAAATGAAATGCTAATACCTCCAGAGCAGTTCCCCCGCCTGCACCTGTTGTCAAGGTGACCTGCCTCCAGGGAATTGTTCCTTCCAGCAGGGAGTTGTAGGAATTGTTAATTAATGCCTCCTGGGCTGTTCCCTTCCTGCTTGGTCTCTCCACCTTTGGCCCACCTTCTGGTTTCATGTCATGTACACAGCATGTGGGAGGAGAGGCCATGAGAACAAAGGAGTTCTAAGAAGTACAAAAGGGGCAGGATACCCCCACATCCTTGAACACCCAGCTCTGTGCCCCTTCTCTTCAGAGAGGTCTATATCTGTTCTGTCCTGTAAATAAAACTTGCTCTCTACGCTTGCCTTGATGTTTCTTGGTATTCAATCTGCAACATCTGGGAAAACTGAACTTGGCTCTGATTGATTCTCATCACCGGTATCAACCCCATCCCCAGTCCTGCCTACAGGTGGAGACTCTGGAATAGCTCCAGTACTAGGGAATGCTTGTAACACCAGTCTATCAGAATTCCATTCCACCTAGCATCACTTGTGGCTGTTTGCAATGGTCTTGAACCATATGTCTGCCTTAGCAATAGACAGTCAATAGAAGTGCGTACCATGGTCCTAATTCTTTGTTATGCTGTTCTGAATGGGCTATGGGTTCAGGGTATAATGTACCTCGGCAGTTTTTGAGTCCACAGGTATGACATAGAGGCTGATTCATTCATGTTTACACTGCTCAGAGCAAGGCAGAATCCTACAGTGTTGGGCCAAAGGTAAATAACTGGATGAGACATCTAGATCTACCCTGATTGCAGGGAGAAGCTTGGGGGAATAGACTACTCTCTCTAGTTACTCTTGTTTCTTTCTGAACGATATACTGAGTATTTGGGGAAAACTTGGGCTTGGATTGCCCTTTTATCCTGAAACAGTGACAAAACAGGTAAAAGACTGCAGGCAAATCAAGAACTGGGTGCCATCTATTGCTGAATTAGAAGTGACTAAAGACTCAGAGAAAATAAATAGGCTGCTTAGAAATTATGGAGACATATATCTCATGCCAACAATCATCAAGAGTTTTCAGGAAACTATGACATTTCCTTAGTACTCAAAATAAGGAGCCAGAAACTGACCAGGCACTAATCAGTATGAAAGAACTCTTGAAGAATGTGAAAGGACGGTTTTAAACAGATTCAATGAGTTTGAAGTAAACATAGGAAAAACCTTTTACTATTCTAGCAGAGAAACAAAGAGTTGGAAGTAATTTTAAAAATCGAAGAAAAAATCTTGTATTGAAAAATATTCTCAGGCAAATTTAAAACATTATAAAAGGCATCGGAAAGGGATAGATCAACTAGAAGAAAGAGATAACCCAAAGACAGACATATCTGAAAACACACAGCTGAAGGAGAAAAAAGAAAACAAAGTAATGAAGAAAGCTAAGAAAATTTTGGGGACAATATTATAGAGCAAGTATTTAGGTTATTATAGTTCAAGAAGGACATGAGAATGCCAGAAGAGCATTTACAATAGATGTGAAAAAATAAAATAAAATAAATTTAACCAAAAAGGTGAAAGATCTCTTCAATAAAAAATTATAAAAATAGATGAAAAAGAATGAAAAGAATACAAAAAGTGTAAAGATATCCTATATTCACAGAGTAGAAGAATCAATCATTTTAAAATGCCCATACTACTCCAAACAATCTATAGATTCAAGGCAATCATTATCAAAATACCAACGATATTTTTCAAAGAACTTGAAAAAGCAAATATAAAATTTATATGGAACCACAAAAATCCCAAATAGCCAAAGTCATTTTGAGCAAAAGGAACAAAACATGAAGAATTACACTACCTGACTTCAAAACACACAAAAATATAGTAATCAAAATAGCATGGTATTGGCATAAAAATGGACACATATACCAATGAAATAAAATAGCTGAGAAGTAAACCCACATGTCTACAAACAACTGATTTTCAACGAACATTCTAAGAACACACATTGGCAAAATAACAGAATTTTTGATATATGCTGTTCAGAAAATTGGATATCCAAATGTAGAATAATAAAACTAGGTCCCTATATCTCATGTTACTCAGATCAACTCAAAATCAATTAAAGAATTAAACGTAAGACCTGAAACTATAAAACTATTAGAAGAAAACATAGGCAATTGCTTCAGAACATTGGAATGGGAAATAATTTGTAAAAAGATCCCAAAGCACAGGAAATGAAAGCAAAAATAGACAAGTGGGATTATATAAAACTAATATTTTTTACACAACAAAGGAAACATCCAACAGTGTAGAGACAACATAGAGAATGGGAGAAAATATTTACAACGTACACATCTGCTAAGTGGTTAATATCCAGAATATATAAGGAAGTGTAGAAACTCAATAATGAAAAAAATCCAATTTAAAAATGCACATAACATCTAAATAGACATTTCTGAAGAGAAGACATACAAATGGCCAACAGGTACAGTAACAATGCTTAGCATCACTAATCAGGGAAAGGAAAATCAAAACCACCACTTCTTTTCTGTACTGAAAGTCGTAGCCAAAGTAATTAGGCAACAAAAAGAAATAAATGCATTCTTCAAAAGGAAAAAATGAGATAATTTCCATTTAGTGATAACATGATCTAATTTGTAGAAAAATTCTAACTCCAGAAGAAAAATCTTCCAGAACTGATAAACAAATTCAGTAAAGTTTGGAATAAAAAAATCAGTAGTACATACTCAGTCACATTTCTATATGTTAAAAGTAAAAGCCCTGAAAAACAAATTAAGAATACGACACTATTTATAATTTAATAAAGAAAGTGAAATACGTATATAATGAAAACTATAAAACACTAATGAAAGAAATTGAAGACTATACAAAAAAGGTGCAAGATGTTCCATGTTCATGGATGGGGAGAATATTATTTAAATGTCCATATTATTCAAGGTGATGGACAGATCTGATGTGATTTCTTTTAAAATCTTAGTGTCTTTATTCATAGAAATAGAACAAAATTTTAAATTCAAAGGGATAGAAAGCCCATAAAAGAAACCCATATATTTATGGCATATTTATTTATTTATTTAAATTTGCCAATTTTATTTTGTTATTATTTTTGAGGTTCTGAGGATTAAATCCAGAGCCTCATGCATACTAGGCAAGCATTCCACCCCTGAGCTATAACCCCCACCTCTGGTATATTTATTTTTGACATATTTGCCAAGAACACACAATGAGTAAAAGATAGATTCTTCAATAAATCAGGCTGGAAAAGCTCTCTATTAATGTGCAAAAAATTGAAATTGGACCCTTATACTATAAAAAAAAAAAACAGAATGGATTAAAAATGTAAACATAAATACTGAAATGAAACTCACTAGAGGATAATGGAAAAATGCCATGAAATTGCTCTGGAAATGACTCTTTAGATATGACCTTAAAAGCACAAATACGAATGCAAACATAGATAAATGGGATGACATTAAACTAAAAATTCTACACAAGAAGCAGTTAACAATCAGAAAAAACAACCAACAGAATGGGAGAAAATATTTAAAGCAATAATCTGATAAAGAAAATATATATGGAAATCAACTCAATAGCAAGAAAATATACAGATTAAAAATAGGCAAAGGACCTTAACAGACATTGTTTATTGAGATATAATTGTTGTACATCTTTGTGGGGTACATTATAGTAATGCAGTAAATATATACAAAGTGTAATAATAAAATAAGGATAATAAGAAACTCCATCTCCTTAAATATTAATCATATTTATGTGCTAGGAGTTTTATACTTTTTTCTTAATTATTTCAAAATATAGATTTCTATAATCTATTGTTAACCTACTGTGCTAAAGAATCAAAAGCAACTCCTCCACTCTGTGTCTGGGTGCCCCTTATTGAACTTTCTGCATCTCTCTTTTCTGCCATTCCCATTCTCTGGTGGATCATTATTCCCTTCTGTTCTATAAGATTGACTTACTAGTTTCTACAAGTAAGTGAGGACATGTGGCATTTGTATTTCTGTGTCTGGCTTATTTTACTTAGCATAATTATCTCTAGTTCTATCCGCAATGACCTTCAGTTTCTTTCATGTTGCTGCAAATGACAGGATTTCTTTTTTTTTTTTTTGAAGGTGAAATAGTGTTCCCTTGTGTATATATACCACATTCTTTTTTCTACTCTTCCACTAAAGGGCATTGTTTCAGTCAGAATTTTTATAGCTGTGACTAAAAAAAACTGACAAGAATAATTTTAGAGGAGGAAAAGTTTATTTGTGAGCTCATGGTTTCAGAGGTCTTCATCCATAGACAGCTGGCTCCATTCCTAGGACTCCAGGTGAGGCTGAACATTAAGGTGGAAAAATGTAGTGGAGGGAAGCAGCTCACGGATGATCAGAAAACAGAAAGAGATACTCCATTTGTCAGATAAGAAACATATATTCCAAAGGCATGCCATCAATTCCCACCTTCACTCAGTTAATATCATCAGGGGGTTAATGCACTGATTGAGTTAAAACTCTCATAACCCAAACATTTCTCCTCTAAACCTTCTTTCATGGTCTCACACATGAGCTTTTGGGAAACACTTCACATCCAAACCATAACATTCTACCCATGGCCCCCCAAAACTCATGAAGATCTCACAATGCAAAATATATTTTGTTCATTTCCAAGAGTCCCCATAATCTCAGCAGTTCAAGGTTATCCCAAAGTTCAAGTACAAAGTCTTCTCTGAGACTCAGGGCAATTTTGTCTTGTGAGTTCCTGTAAAAATCAAAAAAGATGTACATGTATTCAATATATAAAGGCACAAAGGCACAGAGTAAATATTTCCATTCACAAAAACAGGGGTATAGAAAAAATGGACAGGACCAAAGAAAGTTTGAAATTCGGCTGGGCAAATAAGTCTTGTAGCTCCATGTCCAGTATCTGGGCACATGGCATGGTGATATTCTGTCAAAGGTTTGTGTAGCTCCATCCCTGTGGCCTTGTTTGTTGCAGTCCAAATGATCTTTCTTTGGTTTGTCTTTTCTCAATTCCTGTAGCTTTCTTCAGCAGACCTTCCATGGTACTGAAATTTCTTAATCTCAGGGATCTCCGCTGAAGCTTTGCTTCCTCCTCACATCTTCACACATTGCCCTCTCAGGGGCTGCCTACAGGTACTGACCCTGCTGCCCTTTGCCTGGCCTCCCAGTCCTTCCTTTGAAATGTTGGTGGAAGCATCCATTACCCCATAATTTCAGCTTCCTGCATTCTAGCAGAGCCATGACCATGGTCGATGTCAAGGTTTGCAGCCATCTTGAGCAGTAGCCAAGCTTCCAGGGACACTGACTGCAGCACACTCTGAGTGCCTGGGTAGCTGAGCATGTTGAAAAAAACTACCTAGGTCCCCTTGTGCAAGAAGGGTATCCCACTGGTCTCTTCTCAAGAGAATTTTTACTTTTACTTCCTTGAGTCTGAGATGGATATGATCTTGTCAATTCCTGAGATGCCCTCAAACCATCTTTCTTATTATCACTGGGCAAAATCTTTAGCATTTCTTTAATGGCATTATTGTCTTTAATAACTGCAACTTCCTTAGCCCCAGTTTTACTCCTGCCTTTCAAGTCCAAGTTTTTAGATCTTTCTAATCCCTTTCTGCTCCTGAATGTCACAATGAACTTGATTACAAGCTGCCAGCTGCCATGCCACCGCTTGAATACTGCGCTCCCTAGAAATTTCTCCCTTCAGCTACACCCTACCCACCATCAATTATCACTCAGTTAATCCTATGGAGGTGGGTTAATTTGCTGATTGGATTAAGACACTCATAACCCAATCATTTCTCCTCTAATCATGTCTCACACATGAGGTTTTCGGGGACATTTCACATTCAAACCATAACAGGTATCTCATTGGTTCCATAGTTTAGTTATTGTGAATAGTGCTACAACAAAAATGAGTATAAGTATGTTTTTGTGTAATAATTTCATCTCTTTGGAGCATAGACCCATTAGTGGAATTGGTGAATCACATGGTAGTTCTAATTTTAGTTTTTTGGATAATCTCAATATTGTTTTCCATTATGGTTATACTAATTCATGTTCCCTCCAACAGTATATAAGTGTTCCTTTTCTCTGCATTCTTACTAGCATTTTGGTTTTTTTTCCATTTTTTTGATGATATCCATTCTAACTACAGTAATATGATTTCTTATTTTGTTTTGATTTACATTTTCTTGATTAGTAAGTTTGAGTATTTTTTCATGTAGTCGTTGGCCATTTGTATGTCTTCTTTGAGAAGTGTCACTTTAATTCATTTGCCAACTCATTTATTTATTTATTTATTTAATGGAATGTATGGTTTTGTATGTTCACTTTTTTGAGTTACTTATATGTTCTGGATATCAATCTCTAGTCATATGAATAGTTTGTAAATATTTTTCCCCTTCTATAGATTATTTCTTAAATATGTTAACTCTTCCTTGTGTGAAATATTCTTAGTTTGATATGATTCCACTTTTTGTTTTTTCTGTTTTTTTTTTTTTTTTTTTTTTTTTTTGCCTGTGCTTTTGGGGTCCTAAGAAATCATTGCCTACACCAATGTCTTGAATTGTTTCTTCTATTTTCTTGTAGTAATTTTATGATTTCAGGTTTAACATTTACTGAGTAGACATTTCTTATTAGAAGACATAAATGCCACAAACATTCATGAAAAAAATGCTCAGCATCAATAATTACTGGGGAAAATTTAAAAATTGGAGCCACAATAAAATATCCTTTCACATTTGTTTGAATGTCTTTATCAAAATGTGTATGATAAATGTTGATGAGGATGTGGAGTAAAGGGATCTCTCATACATTGTTGGTGGGAATGTAAATTAGTGTATCCATTATGGAAAACTGTATGGAGGTTTCTCAAAATACCCAAAATAGAACTACCCTATGATTCAGTTATTCTGCTTCTGGGTACATATTTGAAGAAATAAACATGTCAAAAGATTATCTGCATGCTCATGTAGATTGTAGTATTATTCACAATAGTCAAAATGTGGAATCAACCTAAGTGTCCCATCAAAGTAAGAATGGATAAATAAAATGTGATATATACAAATGAGATTCTATTTAGCCTTAAAACAGAAGGCTATACTATCATTTGTGACAACATGGATAAACTTAGAAGACATTATGCTAATTGAAATAAGTCAGGTACAGAAAGGCCATTACTATACGATCTCAATTATATGTGTAAACTAAAAATTTGAACTCATAGAAATAGGGAGTAGAATGATGGTGACCAAAGGCTGAGAAGACTAAAGTGGAACACAAAAGAGAATTTTTGGTCAAAGGGTACAAAGTTTCAGTTAGAAAAGAGGAATGTTTGAGATCTATTCCATAGTTAGGTGTCTGTAACAATAATAATAATGTGTTGTATATTTCAAAATAACTAAGATAATAAATGTCAAAAATCTCAGTATTAAATGATAGATAAGTGAAGTGATGTATTAATTACATTGATTCAATAATTTTACATTATGTAAATGTATTAAAACTTGATATATAATTATTACTTATCAATTGAAATAATATTAAGACATTAAAAATGGGTATGATTACTATAGTGGGCATCAGAGTCAAAATAGAAATCAGAAGAGTCTGACTTACAGAGACCAAAACTGAGGCCTCAAAATGGTACTGATTCCCTAGTATGATTAGCTAGCTACCTGGTAGCAGGTTGATTGCTTTGGATTGTTTCCATCATGTTCTGGTCAGTGATGTTCCCACTCAGACACTTTGGGAGTTACTCTTCTGGTTGGACAAGGGAGTTATTCTGCTGACTGAGATGATTTATACAAATTATTGTGTTCTTACTGTATCTGGATTTGACTTCACTATTAACAATGCTTCTGCCAAAACTACCATTTGGATTTATAAAATGCCTTATGCACCATCATAATATTCCATAGAGAATCGCTTCTGATCAAGGAACTCACTTCACAGCAAATGTAGTGCAGCAATAGGTTTAGGGAATTGGGGAATTCACCAATCTTATGTGGTTCATTTTTTTTTTTTTTTTGTACCAGGATTGTACCCAGGGGCACTCAACCACTGAGCCACATCCCCAGTCCTTTTTTGTATTTTATTTAAAGACAGGGTCTCATTGAGTTGCTAAGTACCTCACTGAGTTGCTGAGGCTGGCTTTGAACTCACCATCCTCCTGCCTCAGTCTCCTGAGTCCCTGGGATTACAGGTGTGTACCACCACACCAAGCTGTTCATTATCTTGAAACAGCTAGTTTGATACATCTGAGGAATGGTGTATTATTTAGGGTTCTCCAGGAAAGAAATAGAATAAGATTAAGTAGATAAATAGACAGGAAGATAGATATTTATTATGGGAATTGGCTCTTGTGATTATGAAGGTTGAGAATTCCTGCAAATTCACCTTTCCTCTGTCATTTCATTCTATCCTAGGATCTGAACAGATTGAATGAATCCTGCTTGACTTGTTGAGGCAGATCTTCTTTACTCTGTTTACTGACCTAAATGCCAATCTTTTCTAGAACACCCTCACAGATATACAGAGAAATATTGCTTTTACCATCTATCTGCTTATATGCAAGCTGTTGAACTACAGAAAGACAGTGGTATAAATCAGAGTCCAATAGCCAGAAAACAAGGAAAGTCAGCGATGTAACTCTCGGTCTCAGACTGCTTGGTGTAAATTCCAGATTACAAAGGCCCACGAACCTAGAGTTCTAATGTCTGAGAGCAGGGGAAGAGGGATGTCCCAGTTACAGAAGAGAATAAATTCACCTTCTGTCTTTTTATTCTATCTTGGGATCTCAGCAGATAAAATGATGCCTGCCTGCCTTGTTGAAGGCAGATCTTCTTTACTCTGTTCATTGACCTAAATGCCAATCTCTCCTAGAAACATCCTCAGAGACAAACACAGAAATAATGCCTTACCAGGTATCTACCTATCCATTAACCCAGTCAACACTTAAATCATCACAAATGGTCTTTTGAAAACTCAGTTACAGTGCAAGCTGTACCCAGCAATACTTTGCAGGTTTGGGGAAAGATTCTCCAGAAGGTTGTATATCCTCTGAATATACAGTACTATTTCTCCATTGCCAGAATTTATGGGTCAAGGAATCAATGAGTGGCACAGCAAGTGACACCACTCATTATTACCTCTAGTGATTCACTAGCAAAAAAGTTTAACTCCTGTTCCCATGACTCTGTACTTTTCTGGCCTAGAGGTATTCATTGTAAAAGAAATAAAGCTTTAACCAGGAGACACAGCAGTGATTCCATTGAACTGCTGCTCAAGTCACTTTGGAAGTTACTCTTCTGATTGGAGAAGGGAGTTTCTCTGCTGACTGAGGTAGTTGATACAAATTATAAAAGGGAAATTGAACTAATCCTCCACGGTGAAGTCAAAAAGGAGTATTTCTGGACCATAGGAGATTTCCTAGGGTGTCTCAGTATTATCATGTCCTGTGATTAAAAATCAATGGAAAACTATAGGAACCCAATCAAAGGAAGAATACTAACTAATAGTCCACACTCTTCAGCAAAGAAGACTTGATTCACCCTACTGATTATAGAGTCATATCTGGCTAAGGTAATTAATGAAGGTCAAGGGAAAATGGAATACTAGTTGAAAAAGGTAGCTATAAGTACCAGATACAACCATATAACTAGTTACAGAAAGGAGGACTATAATTGTTAGGAGTAATCTTTATTTTGTTATAAATATGTTTGGGTATCTAAGTAAATATCAAATAAATATTTTCTTCCCTTGCTTATCTCATTATCATGTAACATAATATTGTTTTCTTATATGATAGTATTTAAGTATTGTTAACATCATAATATTTAAATTATGAGATATCAAGAAGAAAAAAGAACATCATCAAGAGATTTTGCATTCTCTTCTGGGAAAGGATTAGTGCATTTTCAATTGTACACAGGATAGTTTTATTGTATTGGACGGAAGTATGACCATGTTATTTGGAAATTAGGAATGATTTAATGGGATGTGTATGAGTGACAAAATGAGAAGTGATGGATTTTTAAAATTTGTTCTTTCTACATATACATGACAGTACAGTGTATTTTGATAGATTATACATACATAGAATAAGTATACTTTTTCCAATTAGGATCCTGTTATTGTGGTTGTATGTGATGTGGTCTTACATTGGTTGTGTATTCATACATAAGGATAGAAAAGATATGTCTGATTCATTCTACTATCTTTTCTATTCCAATTCCTCCTCCCTTCCCTTCATTCCCCTTTGTCTAGTGCAATGAACTTCTAATATAAGTGATGGATTTTAATGGTCAATTTTTTGTGTCAACCCAATTAGGCCATAGTGAACAGATATTTGGTCAAATGTAAATCTAGATTTTTCTGTGAAGTTATCTTATTAATTACGTTAACCTTTAAATCAATAGACTTTCAGTAAGTCAGAAAGGCTTTCATAATGTAGGTGGGCATTACCTAATCAGTTGAATCGTTTAATATGAAAAATACTTTGGTTTCCCCCAGGAAAAGATGATTCTACTTTCAGACTGATGTCATACTTTAGCTGCAACATCAACAATTTCCTGGGTCTCCAGCCTTCTGACTTACCCTGCAGATTTTGGATCTGCCAGCCTCCACAATAGCAGAAATTGTTTCCCTAAAATTATCTATCTATCTATCTATCTATCTATCTATCATCTATCTAATCTCTATTCATCTATCTATCTAATATCTGGTCTGTTTTTCTGGAGAACTCTGACTGCCAAAAATATATTACACAATTATAAAAATGAATTATATATTGATTATTTTGTCTGAATCTCCAGAGAATTATACTGAGTAAACAAAAAAAGTCCATCAATCTCAAAGGTTACATACTGTATAATTCTAATTATATAATAATCTTGAAATAATAATAGTAAAGCAATGGAAAACTGATTAGTAGTTCCCAAAGTTCAATAAAGTAGTGTGGTTAGGAGGAAATAGAAGTGGCCATAAAATGGCAATACATCAATCATTGTGGTAATGAATATGCTCCATATCTTGCTTAGGTTAATATCCATATCTTGGTTGTAATATTGTATTATAGTTTGCAAAATTATATAATTAGGGGGAAATGGGTGATGATTACACCGGATTTCTTTATAGCATTTTTCTTATAACAGTATTGAATATACAATTATGTAAAATAATAATTTTAATTAAAAATCTATTTTGTTCCTATACAATTGCAATGAGCACCTCAAAAATTAAATTACCTAAATAATCACATTACAAAACATCAACAAAATAAGTTTAACAAAGTAAGTGTGAAAATTGTACTCTGAATATCTCAAAGCCGCCTTGAAATGAATTGAAGATGGTTTAAATAAATGGAAATATATCCCATATTTATTTACCAAATTGCTTAACATAATCGTTCGCATTATCTCAAATCAAAATACAGATTCAATGCATTCTCTAGTAAATTACCTGCTGCCATATTTTATCCAGAATTTGACAAACTGATCCTAAAATTTATATGGAATTACAAGAGATTCAGAATTGCCAAATTAGCCTTGAAAAAGAACAAAGTTGGGGAACTCATACTTTCCATTTTTAAATCTTAATATAAATTAACAGTAGTCAAGCCTGTGTGGTTCTGATATGAAGATAGGCACATAGATCAATGGAATAGAATTAAGAATTTAGAAATAAAGTCATACATGTATTGTGAATTGGTTTTTGGTCAGGCATCTGAATTCAGAAAGGAAGAGAGAATGGTCTTTCAAGAAATGGTGCTATGGCTGGGTGCAGTGATGCACACTTGTAATCCCAGTACCTCAGGAGGCTGAGGCAGGAGGGTCACAAGTTCAAAGCCAGCCTCAGTAAATTAGCGAGGCCCTAAACAACTTAGCAAGGCCCTGTCACAAAATAAAAAGGGCTGGGGATGTGACTCAGCGGTTTGGCGCCCCAGTGTTCAATCCCTGGTACCAAAATGAATACATGCATACATACATACATATGTCACCCACAGCCTGTGAGGGAGGGAATAAGTAACCCCCAGAGGTGTGGGCCGGCTGGAAATAAAAGTCTGAAAAACTAATATCAAGAATTAAAGCAAAAGACACAGAAAATATTTTTTAAAGCATGGGTTTTATGAGTGGAAAAGACCTGATGGATCTGATCCTAACAAAGGGGAAAAGCCTGCAGATGCTTTATTTATAGTGAAACACACCAAAGGAATTTATTATGAAGAGGGATTCTTCAAGGTAAACAAGAAGCCAGAGGCTGTGTGCAAGTTGGCCTGATTGAGGACTTATCACTTGCACAGTAATTCTTCCTCTCAGCAGCTGGTGCCTCAAGGTTAGTTGGGCCCTGGTATCTCTCTATGCCTCCAGGGATTGTCTTTAAGCAGGACATTTGCCAAGGTAGTGAAGCACTTTCAGATTGGTGAGATTGCACCAAGAGTTCTCTGAGGGGCACACCTCTGCTTAAAGATGGGTTAGACATGCCCACGGTTCATTTGTGGCTTCTAACATTCAAAATAAATAAATTAAAATATAAGAAAAAGAAATGGTGCTGTGACAACTGAATGGCCACATGCAAAAGAATGAAGTTGGATTCCCTACCTTATACCACATAGAGAAATGCGGTAAAAATGGATCATAGATCTAAATGAAAGAGCCGAAAATATAAAACTCTTAGAAGAAAACAGGAGTAAGTCTTAATGACCTTGGTTTAGGCAACATCAAAAACAACAACAAAAATGTCAAGGTATACGTTAATGCTTATCAAAATTAAAAATGTATGTACTTCATATGATATCATCAAAAGACTGACAGGGCAATTAGCAAAAGGGAGAAAATACACACAAAATATATTCTGGATAAAGGAATTGTATCCAGAATACATGAATGAATGACTCTTGTAATTTAATTATATAAAGAAAAATAAACCATTTTAAAATGTGCAAAGAATTTGAATGACAATGTAAAAGTGCTAATAAACACTTGACAAAGATGTTCAGCATCATTAATCATCAAGCAAATGCAAATGAAAAGCACAATGAAATGCAACTTTGCACCCTCCAGAATGTTTCTAATAAAAAATATAAACATTAGCAAGCGTAGGTGAAGATGTGGAAAAATTGGGATTTTCTTACCCTTTTGGTAGGAATGCAAAATGTTGTAGAAACTTCAGAAAATACCTGGCAGTTTCGGAAAATATTATGCATAAAATTACCATTCAACTCAATAATTATATTCTTATTTATGTACCCAAGAGAAATTAAAACATGTGTGCACTCAAAAACTTGCCTTCAAATGTTTGTAGCGGCATTATTCATATATTAGTCAAAAAGTAGAAATGACTCAAATGTCCATCAACTGATAAATGTTTAATAATGTATGTGTGTGTGCACATACACACAGGAAACAAAAAGATAAGAGACCATGAAAAGAAATTAATTACCAACACTCGTTATAACATGGAAGAACCTTGAAAAATTTGCCTTGAGTGGCAAAGGCCACATATTATATGCTTCAATTTATTGAAATGTACAGAATAGACACATTAGTAGAAATAGTAAGAGGGTGGTCACCTAGGGCAAGAGGAGATGGTAGGGGTGAATGTTAAATTGGCATAGTGTTTCTTTGTGTGGTAATGTAATACCTTTACTAATACCTTTGAATGGTACCCTTTTAATGCATGAATTTTATAATATTTAAATTATATCTCAGTAAATTATTTTACTACTAACATCAAAACCAGAAAACAAATTTGTGTGCATTTTTTTGTCAGTATCCTTATTTCATATAGGATACCATTTTGCAGTATTCAGAATTATTGCAGACCTGCAAAATTATTGTTTTACAGTGTTGCTAACTGATTTCCTTTACTTTCTTTAGTGTGGTAATTCATCTATTTGTATTAGTTAATTTCTTTTTTTTTTCTGTTTTTATTTGATTTTATGTTCTCCCCTGCCCTGGCTGATTTTAATTCTTAGTTTACTATTGATGTTTATGAAATATTCTGAAAGTCAAAACTATATAAAAAGTAACAGAGACACCTAATTCTTCTGCCTTTATTCTTTTAAAATTTATCACATTCTCCCACATTACAACACCACCACTTAACCCATGTTAGGTAACTCATCTCTAATTTCTACCTTGTTCTTTCTGTATTTCTTTTTGCATGAATTAAGAGATATCTGTATACCTGCTTATATATCCTTCTTATGAAATATAGTGCATACTAGATTATATCTACATGTTGAGTTTTTCAATTAACAGCAGATATTGAAAACATCCCAGTATACATTTATAGAGATATTTCTCATACTTGTTTCCAAACTGTAAAATAATCCATTTTGAGGATGTACTAAAGTGTACTCAAGCAGTCTCTTATATATGGATTTTTTTCTCATTTTGGAATTATAATACAGTATAATTCAATTTTGTAATATTGTATATTTGTTTCCTTCCCATCAATAGTAAATAAAAGTGCTTGCTTTTCCACAACCTTGATAAAAGAATGTATTTTCATGGTATTGAATTTTTATAATGTTCTATGTATAAAATGATATTTTTTATTTATTTATTTAATTTTTTATGTGGTTCTGAGGATCGAAACCAGTGCCTCACATGTGTTAGGGAGGCACTCTACCACTGAACCACAACCCCAGCCCTGAAATGATATTTCAATGTTGTTTTAATTTACTTTTATCATAAGTGGATTAAAATCCATTTTCTATATTTAAGAACTAATGTTACGTTTTTTTTCTATAAATTACATGTTGACTTTTTCCCTATTTTGTTTCTGCATTTTGGTTATTTGTTCCAAAAACTTTAAATTTGTTTTACACATTATCCCATACAACCTATTTTTAAATGTGCTTTAGGATAATTTCATCAAAGCAAAAATGAAAATATCAAACTACACTATAAATTTGAATTCTTAAAACTAGATATAGTTCATAAAGGTTCATGACAGCACATAATTGTTAGGTGAAAAAAATAAAAGTTAGGTGAATTGGATTTGAGGAAAAAATTAGAATGCAAAAATTGTTTCTAAATCTTCTTAGAGTAAAAGGAAATAAGATTAGTTTTCCAATAAATAGTTTTAGGGCAATAGGGGACTTAAAATAATTTATTATACATCAATATATTTTCAGTATTCGAGTAAAATCTACTAGTAACAAAAGTATTTACCTCTTAAGTTTTATGCACTTAGAGATTCAGTTTTATAAGCTAGATTTATTGAATCATGGGACTATTAAACTCCCACTGAAAATGATCACATTCTATATCTTCAAATATGATATTGTGTGCAATGTATACTGTACAACGTAGAATTGATCTCTCCAACTTTGAACATTAACAGAGATTTTTGTTGTTTCTCTATGGTAGCATTTTTTTAAAGTGTATCATAGCCCTCATATTTGTTCTAATTCAGGGCAACTTCAGGAAAATTTGGTCAAAATACTTCATGTTTAGAATATTTGCTCTCATTCCAGCATACCATAGTTAAGCATAGTCTGGATAATTAGGTCTTATTTATAAGGATCATTTCCCATAATTTTACTCATTATGATTATTCCTTCCTGGACAATTTCAATACCTATAACATTTCCTCAATAAGGTTCCCTTTGTACAAAAATTCACAAAATGAGCAAACCTAGACTTTCTAAAATTATCTGCTTTATATTGAGTTGTACACTGTTGCCAGCCAGAACGGCGCCTGATCACATCGCAGTGAGGAGGTTAATTAACATAAGCGCACTCAGGTGATTTATCACTGGCCGTATTCAGTTAAGTTCACGCACACCGTGTTCACAGGTGTTTTCCCAGAGCACCTGCTTGGGCCTGCTTGTTTTAACCCTTGCCATGATAGGGCAGCTGGCTCCTCGTCTGATAGCAACTGGTGTGGCCCCGCCCTCCACCTCCTGGAGGGAATATAAGGGGGTGGTGGGCGGGGCGTGAGAGTAGGAGCAGCAGCAGGCAGAGAAAAGTGGCAAGAAGAAAAGAAGCAGTGAGTAGGGGCAGTGGCTAGCAGAAAGAAGTGGAGAAGCCATTAGCAGAAAGGAAGAAGAAGAGCAGCAGCTAGCAGAAAGAAGCGTAGAAGCCTCTCTTTCTCTAAAACTTTCTCTCTAAGCAAAGTTTCTCTTCCTCTAAACAATTCTCTTCCTCTAAGCAAAGTTTCTCTTCCTCTAAGCGAAGTCTCTCTTCCTGATAAGCAAATTTTCTCTTCCTCTAAGCAAAGCCTATCTTTCTCCCAAAGTCTCTCTTCCTCTATATATTAGTGAATATAGGAAAAATAGTTTATTTCCAGGTCCCTCCAATAAATACCTGCGCAATTGTTGCCGTGGGCGGCGACAGTACACTATACCAGAAGTTCTAAATAATGTTCGTAGGGAAGTACATGGGACAATAACCTTTTATGTGGAAAACAGTATGAGAGGAAGAAGAGGTAACAGTTGAGAAAATTTGAAAGATATTTTAAAGTGCAAATTAAACCTAACAAAATAAATTGCTTCCAGTACCAAGGTGTTCTCCCCTTTGATGTGAAATAGATCCATATCTTTGAAAGACAGCAGAGAATATTTTTGTTTTAAAACTGTATAACAATCCTGCCATGTGCCCTGTGTGTTTATTCTAGCCTGTATGTAGCAACACTTTCTCTTATTTTTCCTGAAGATTATTATTTAATAAAGTTTCATGAGAATAATTCAATGTTGGAACATTTATATTTGGTGAAAAAATGTGAATTCAGGCTGCTCAATTTTACCTTTGTAGCATTTTTTTTTCAGTGAGGTCAAATTATGAGCAGTAAAATGCACAGGTATTCTTGACAAATGTATATACCTGTTATCAACACCCCACTAAAGCATCTCTTCTCCCACCAAAAGCATCCCTGTGCTACCTTCCAGTTAATCCATTCCTCCACAAAAGCAGCTGCTGTTTTGATTTCTGTCAACATGGGTTACTTTTGTTTGTTCTTGGTTTGTTCACCTTCTTCATAACTCTGTGGTTTTGTATAGTCCAATTCATTTTAAGGAATGCTTATGGAATCTTTTAATGAAAACAGTACCAATGCCATGTTTGTTCTTATTTCATATCTATGCTTGCCCCTTGATCCTTGTATCTGCCCTGTTCCTGCTTCATCATATTATGTTTTTGATTCACAAGTGCAATGACTAGAACAGCACACCTTGTTGCAGTCAAAGATGAGTTCGTATAATAAGAACAAAATGTTTTACATTTCTTAACAAAATCTTTCTTGTCATGCCCATCATGTGTTGGTTCTTTGGACTGTAGGAATATTTTTTACCAATGTTTATGTGATCCCTAGATGTGTATAACTTTATGGTAGAATTCCAGAAACAAAGGAGATCTATTCCTAAATACATAAAAGGTGAAGGTAATTTTTTAATGGTAGTGAAAAAAAATTCCACAAGTTTGGTGTAAATGTGTTAATTGCTTAATGGATTGTGAGATGAGAAAAATCATAAAATTTTCCTGAACTTAGAGAAGTTTATATCTTTGAAGTTGTTATTTTAAAATATCCTCCAACAAAAATACTGCTCTTTATGAACCATCAAAGACAGAATTTAATAAATCCATTAAAAGTGTCAGTTGGATAAGAGAATTGTTTTGATTGTAGTGGATAATATCAGTTACATTTTTATGTTATAAGGCTCTATCAATGAGATGGTCTCACAACACACATTTTTTAGATTATTTTCACAAATGAAAGAAAGCAAGAAAGAAAAAGAAAGAAGGAAAAAAGAAAGAAAGAAAGAAAAAGAAAGAAAGAAAAACAGCTCTCACATTATTTTAGGACTTGATGCTTTCCCTCAAGGTGCTTATAATACTAATAAAAAAGACTGTTGACTATTCATTCTATATAAGTAGACTAAATAAGTAAAATAACCATAAATATTTTGACCAGGGCAAAGGAAAGGGAGTACAGAACAGAAATTATACAGACATATTTTATAAAAATCTGAGGATTATCCTGAAATTTATCATATGGTTTTCTTACTTGAAAATTTTTAGAACGTGAGTATTATCATGAGACATTTTCAGGAAAATGCAGAATTATACTTCATTCTAATGGTGTTGCATTAGAATGGTGTTGCATGACAGATGAAATTATAGAAGTATTCCTTATGTTGGAACTTGCTTAGTGAGAAGCATAAGGTAGGAAAAGAAAGGATATAAGAAAAGGTGATCGATTTAGGTACCCATTAAGGATTTTGTTGGGAGTTGGCAGATTGTCAGTATACTATAGTATAAATTGATTCTAGAAATAAATATTCTTTGGAAAATACATTTTTTGTGATATAAACCCCCCAATAGTTGTAATATTAGTATTCTTCTTAATTGTACATCATTGTTTTTTACTCCTCAACCTACACTAGATTCATTTCTGTGACGTTTCTAAAATTCTTTCATTGCAAGTCATGCATATAAAATCCTGACACAGTAGGAAACACAAAAAGCACTGTATTTTCAAAAGCACTGTATTACCTTTAGAATGAAACTGTGGGCAAAATTTGTTAAAAGTCACTTTGCAACTTATTAGGATTGATATTTCATTTTTTTTAATCTTTCTTTTTTTCATTTTTGGTGCTGGGGATTGAACTCAGGGCCTTGTGCTGGTGAGACAAGCACTCTACCAATTAAGCTACATCCACAGCCCCTATATTTCATTTTTTGATGAATAAGAAATATAGATAAAATATAGATAAATATATATGAAAGTTAAAGTTGTGATTTTTTTTCTTTTGAAGAAGTGGTATCATGGTTGAATGAACCTATCATCAAATGACTACTATATATTGTTAAAGATTTAATTCCACTCATCAGATTATAAACCAAATATTCATAACCCTACACCAACAAGTATGGCCCATTCTCACTTTTGAATTTGTAGGATCTTCAAATCACTGGTGAGTTGTCATTCACTAGAGGTCTTAGGATGTCTGCTATGAGATGAAATAACGTTTTTGTTAACAATTTATTAAGCTTGATTTTCTTATTTACTCATGTATATTGCGGCTCTGTCATTATTCTGTGAAGCAGATTATTATATTGCAGTGTTGCCATACAGGAAACTAGGCTTAAAATTTAATTTTATACTAGATTCTTTTTTTTTCTGAACTTCTCCATGTCCCCATGTAAAATTTGCATCATTTAATTCTTTTGAGAAAAATAAAAACAGATGAAAAAACCAGTGTGTGTTGGGGGTAGAGTAATAATCATTTATGAACATCTGTGTTTATCATATTCAAGGAATTGTATTTGTTAAAAAAGTAATTCAATTAATTTTCAAAATAACTATTCAAAATACTTTTCTACTATATCTAGATTTTATATGCATGAGTTTTAAATGTTACTATTTATTGAGTTTTAACTTGTATTTTTGTGTCATATACAAGAAACCATTGTGGAGACTACTGAAAATTTGTTGTATATATTAAATTTTTCTATCTATTCATCTATTGATAGACATTTAGGTTATCTCCACATCTTGGCTTTTATGAATCATGGTGATTGAACATAGTTACAGAATCTATTATATAGAAAAGGATACTGACTCTGAGAGAGACTGGTGCCAAGATCAGGACCAGGGTATGAATGATTCCAAAGATAATACTTTTTCTGCTGTACCATGTCATGTGCATACTTAAAAACATTTGTTTTAGTCATCTTTTTTGCTGCTGTGACTTAAAGATCTGACTAGAACAATTTTAGGGGAGGAATAGTTTATTTGGAGGCTCACAGTTTCAGAAGTCTCAGTCCATAGACAGCAGGTTCCATTCCTTGGGGCTCCAGGTGAGATAGAATATCATGGCAGAAGAATGTGACAGAGGGAAGCAGCTCACATGATGATCTGAAAGCAGAGGGAGACAGTCCACTCACCAGATACAAAATATATACCCCAAAGGCACGTCCCCAATTCCCACTTGCTCCAGCTACAGACTACCACTTCAGTTACCACTCAGTTAATCCTTATCATAGAATTAATTCACTGATTGGGTTGACACTCACAACCTGATCATTTCTCCTCTGCACCTTCTTGCATTGTCTCACATATGAGCCTTTGGGGGACACTTCACATCCAGACCAGAACAACATTAATGTAGTAAGTTACTTGTTTTTTTCCTGGGGCATTATTAAATGTGGGGGGGCACTGTAATTGAGTCCTATTTTATTTTTTATTGTCCATTCATCTGTTGGTAGACTTTGAAGTTGTTTCCACAACTTAGCTATTATGAATTATGGTACAATGAAGATGGAAGTACATGTATCTGTTCAACATACTGATTTCAATTGCTTTGGATATATACCCAAAAGTGGGATTGCTGAATCATATGGTATTTTTAGTTTTAGTTTTGTTAAGGAAACGTCATACTATTTTCTCTAGTAGCTGAACCTATTTACATTGCTATCAACAGTGCAAAAGCATTTCAATTTCACCACATTTTCATCAACATTTGTTACCTTGAATTTTTTTATAATGTTACCCAACAGATATGATGTGATAGCTCATTGAAATTTTGATTTGATTTCCTTATGATTAGTGATATCAAGCATTTTTTATATACCCATATGTATTTTGTATGTCGCTTTTGGAAAAATGTATGTTTCATTCCTTCATCCATTTTTTAATTGAATTATTGGAGTGGGTTTTTGTTTTTCTTTACTTTTTTTATTGAGTTGAAAGAATTCCTTATGTATTTTGGATATTAACTTCATATCAGATGCATGGTTTGCAAATATTTTTCCCTATTCTCTGTTTTGCCTTTTTGCTCTATTCATTGTTTCTTTTACTGTGCAGAGCTTTTTAGTTTGATGTACAATGACTTGTTTTTTGATTTTTTCATTTGTGCTTTTTTTGTCATATCCAAGAAATGATTGTGGGGACCAATTTAAAGGTCCAAGACTTCTTATGCTTTCTTCTAAAAGGTTTGTGGTCTCACGTTGGGAGAAATCCTAGTTCTTGGCTTGCAGCAGTTAATGTCTCAAGTGTGTAAACTTGCAGAGAGGAGCATTCCGCTCTGACCACTTAGGAAAGTAAACAACTGCCCCCATATTGACCTAGTGTTACCAAGGGAATCTGTATAGGGGCCTGGTGGTCTCATGCCCCATGGCACATTGTGATTGGGCAAAAAGTCTATAAAATGTATGGTTTTTCCTGCAATAAACAAGTTTGCAGGTTGCTCGCCACAAGCCTGCTCCTACCCAGCTCCTGGGTCTGGGTCCTGACTCTGCAGCTCTTACCTGCACCTGAGCTAGCCTGGCACACCCTACAGTCTCAGATTTTATGTTTAAGACTAAACTATTTTGAGTTGATTTTTGTGAATGGTGAAAGATAAGACAATTTTATTCTTTTACACATGGTTATCCAGTTTTCCCAGCACTATTTGTTGAAAAAATTCTGTCCTCATTGCATGCCATTGGCACTCTTCTTGAAGATCAATTAACTGTAAATGAATAGGGCTTTTTTTCACAGGGTTTTCTGTTATGTTCTACTTGTCCTTGTACCTTTTTTAAAAATTCTTTTGATTTGTTCTAATTAGTTACACATGACAGTAGAGTGCATTTATCCATTTTACTAAATCATACGTGTCTGTTTTTAAACCAATACTGTGTTGTTTTCAGTACTATTACTTCATGTTATCTTGCAAAAGTCAGAAATGTGATACCTTTAGTCTTGTTCTTCTTCCTTAAGATTCTTTAGCTATTGATAGGCTTCTCTAATTCCATATGAATTTATAGTGTTTTTCCTAGTTCTATAAAAATGCTATTTGGGTTTAGACAGGAATTGCACTGATTCTGTATATTGCTTTGGGTACTCCTATGGTTTAGATATGGTTTGAGGTTATCCCCCAAGGGTTCATGTGCTGAAAACTTGGTCTTCAATGTGCCCATGTGAGAGATGATGGAACTTTTAAGAGGTGAGACCTAGTGGAATGTGTTTGTGTCATTGCAGGCATTGTCCTTAGAAATAATTAATATTGATATTTTGGAGCAAGTCAGTTCTTGCAAGAGTGACTTCTTATAAAAGGGTGAGTCTGCTCTTGATTTCTCTGGGGCTTCCTGCCTCATCATGTCATTACCCTTGCATGCATTCTCACAATTGTGATGTTATTTACTATGCAGCCTTCACTAGAAGCAAGCAGAAACTAGTATTGTGCTCTTGAACCTCCAGAACTGTGAGCTAAAAAAAAATCTTTTTTCTTACCTATTATCCAATATCAGATATTTTGTTATAGCAACGGAAAAGGCACTGATACAAATAATATGGACATTTTAGTGTCAGTAAGTATTTTGTAGAATGTCTTTGCATTTATTTGTGTTTTTTTAAATTAATATTTTGTACTTTTCCATGTACAAGTCTTTCACTTCTTGGTTAAGTTTATTCCTAAGTATTCTATTCTTTTTGATGCTAATAAAATGATATTATTTATTTTACTGCTATATAATTATACTAGTATTGAAATTCTTTGTTGCATATTTGTATATGAACACAATATAACAATATAATTCCATCAATTTTATTTCCCAGTGCTTTCCCATTCTGTCTCCATGCCCCCACTCCAGGCCAGGCCTCTTCCTGTACTCCGCTGGTCAACTTCTATTTTCATGTGATTCCCCCATCTTTTTTTCCTTTCATCTCTCTAGCTTCAACATATGAGATAAACATATGACCCTTAGTTTTCTGAGTTGGGCTTATTTCACTTAACATAAAGCACTCGAGTTCCATTCATTTTCCTGCAAAGTACATAATTTCATTCTGTTTTATGGCTAAATAAAATTCCATTGTGTATATGTGTCATTTTCTCTATCCAGTCATCCATTGATAAATAGGCAGTTTCCATAGTTTGGCTATCATGAATTGTGCTGCTAATAAACATTGGTATGCATGTATTGCATACCAATCTTAAGGATAAATACCAAGGAGTGGTATAGCTTAATCATCTGGTGGTTCCATGCCTAGTCTTTTGAGAAATATCCATTCTGATTTCTCTGGTGGTTGTACTAATTTATAATCCCATCAACAGTATGAAAGTGTTCCTTTCCCCATATCCTATCCAGTATTTATTATTATTTTTATTTTTGATGGCTGGCATTCTGACAGGAGTGAAATGAAATCTTAGTATAGTTTTAATTTGCATTTCCCTAACTGCTAAAGATTTTGAACATTTCTTCCATATTTTTATTGACCTTTTGTGTTTCTTCTTTTGAGAGATTCCTTTGACCATTTATTAGTTGGGTTATTTTTAACTTTGTGGAAACTTTCTTAGATTTTTATATCTTCTATATATTAATCCTGTCAGATGAGTATCTGGCAAAGATTTTCGCTAATTTTGTAGGTCCTCTCTTCCTGCTCATTTCCTTTGCTGTGCAGTTTTAACTTGACACTATCCCATTTATTAATTCTTGGTACTACTTCCTAAGCTTTAGAAGCCCTACTGAAGAAGTTGTTATTGCCTATGCCTATATTTGCAATGCTGACCTGCATTTTTTCCTCCCAGTTGTGAAGTTTCTGGTCTAATTCCTAGGTCTTTGATCTAAGTAAATGGTACTTTTAAAAAATTGACTTTATAGGTAATTTGTTGTTGAGTCAGTACCCCTGATAAACATAGATTCAAAATACTCAACAAAATACTAGTAAATCAAATTAAACAACACATTAAAAAGGATTGTACACCTGATAAAGTGGAATTTATCCCTGAAATGTAAGGATGGTTTAATATATACAAATCACTTAATGTGACACACTGTGGGGGGGTTCAGCCATGTCCAGCATGGATGAGGGAAGGAAATTCTGTCAGAGGACAGTGCTGGCTATGAATTAATTACTAATAAACTTATGTAATCAATAAATACAAGAGTCAATAATCTTTTCAAATGGAAGGGCGTGTGACAGATGGGGCCATACCAGATCTAGCCTCCAACAACATGGAGAAGCCACCTTCTCCTTTATTTATAGTTGCATAGGTAAAGGAACTAAGACTGGGTGGGGCTTCTTCTGTGAGGAACAGGATGGGATGAAGTTAGGAAAGCCATTTGCTTAGAGAATTAGCATTTCCTCAGATGGTGAGCCAACTCTGTACTGAGTCATCTACTCCCCGGTTCTCTGAAATAGTCTCTCATGACTGCCAGTTCCTGGGAATCAGACCTCTGTATTCCATGGCTCAACGAAGCCTGATTCTGCTAAATATGCATGGCTCCCCACAACATACCACATTAACAGAACGAAGGACAGAATTCACATGATTATATCAATAGATGTAAAAATCATTTGACAAAATTCAACACTAATTTATGATAAAAATTACTTACAACTAAGGATGGAAGGAAATTATCTCAACATAATAAAGACCATATGTGTAAGATCCACAGCTAATATCATATTAAATGGAGAAAAACTTAAAGCTTCTCCTTTAAGATCAGGAATACAACAAGGGTGCTCACTCTTGCCACTTCTTTTCAACATAGTACAGTAATTCCTAACCAGAACACCTAGGCAAGAAAAAAATAAATAAAAGTCATCTTGACCAGGAAGGAAGATATAAAATAGCACTTGAAGATAGCATGATTGTATGTATAGAAAACCTTTAAAACTCCACACTCAATAGAACTAATAGCCAATTTAGTAAAATTTCAGGATAAAAAAATCCAAAAATAGCTGCAGTTTTGTTTTATTCCCTTAATTTCTTGTAGTTGCATGTTTCAGAGATTCTAGGCACAATTTACCCAAAATCTACTATTTTTGCCTCAATAGCAGAACTCTGATGGGAAACAGCATATCTTGCTCTCCTTTTATCAAGCATATATAGTGTATATATATGTAGTATATATTTATATATTATATATTAGCATAGCATATACATTATCTCCAAATACATCAGCTTCTCACGATGACTTCAATGTTGAAAACTATATAAGATCATAGAATTCATTTTTTTTTGTTTTGGTACTGGGAATTGAACCTGGAAGTGCTTAATCACTGAGCCACATTCCCAGCCCTTTTTAAAATTTTACTTTTAAAATTAGATACAGGGTCTTGCTAAGTTGCTTAGAGCCTCACTAAGTTGCTGAAACTGGCCTCAAACTTGGAACTTCCTGCCTCAGCCTCCTGAGTCACTGGGATGACAGGCCTGCACCACCACACCTGACTAGAATTTATCTTTAAATACTAGAGTTCAACAGTTTAATTTAAACCTTTACTTTTAAAAGAAATGTATTTTCTTTCTTACAAATGAATGCATTGAGATTCTTTTGAAGTATTTTCTTTCAAAGATTCATATGATGAGAGGTTTTAATTCTGTCTTGAAGCAAGCTAAAGTAAAAGACCTAAAAGTAGTACTTCAAACTTTAAATGCTTGTTATATATTCCCTCTTAAATAACCTTATAAATTTTTTAGTTAATCTTAATATATGTCTTTCTGTCAATGCAAGTTGTAACTAACTATCCTCTGAGCAGATAATTAACAAAAATTTTTATAGTCAGATAAATATTTTAGTCATCTATTTATTATGTTTATATATGTATACTATATGTTTATAGTATATATATACTTTAAACTATATATTCATATACATGCTATATACTATATATTAAGTTTATATATTATATAAATATATATACTATATATACTTTATATATATACTTATATATACTTACATCTATACTTATATATACGATATATATATAAGTAAATATATATATACTAGATATGACAAAAATATATATCTGAGAACAAAAATTTTTGTCAAGCATATATAGTATATGTATACTGTATATATTTATATATTGTATATTAACATAGCATATAAATATTTCATTATCTCTATCAAATAGCCCTTTTCTCCTCATTTTCCCCCTTCTTTTCCTCCTCAATTCATTCTCAATTTTTCTAAACCTTTAATATAATAATAACAATAACAACAATAATATTAATAGTAATAACCATATGCATTCTTAGCTAGCTAGCAGGCTTCACAAAAATAGATGGCTACAGGGTGTGGTGGCTCACACCTGTAATCCCTGCGACTTGGGAGTCTGAAGTAGGAGGATCGTGAGTTCAAAGCCAGCCTCAGCAACTTAGCAAGGCCCTCAGCAACTCAGCAAGAACCTGTCTCTAAATAAAAATACAAAAAAGGGCTAGTAACATGACTCAGTGGTTAAGTGCCCCTAGATTCAATCCCTGGTCCCAAAAATACTAAAAACAAAACCAAACAAACAAACAAACAAAAACCAGATGACTGCTGCAATATAGACCTGTGTCTAAACTGATGACTTTTTTTTCTTCTTTTTTTCAAATTATAAGCTTCATACAGTAGTCTCCCCTTATTCACAATGGATGCTTTCTAAGATTACAGTGGCCCAGTAGATGCCTTAGAAAGCATCGATTGTGAATATTGTATATATACATATATATAATTTTTATATTTTACATATGTTTTCTTATGCATACATATGCATAATAAAGTTTAATTTATAAATTAATCTCAGAAAGAGATTAATAAAATGACTAATACTGAAATATAATAATTATATTATAATAAAAGTGTGTAGTCTATATAAAAAGTATGTGGGCTCTTTTTCAACATATCCTAGTATACTGTACTCACCTTTCTTCTTATGATGATGTGATATGATACAATGCTTCCATGGTGAGATGAAGTAAATGACAAAGGCATTATGAAATAATGTTAGCCTATGATGTGCTACTTAAACACAAGTTTTGCAATACTATATCAGTTTATCTGATAACAGAGATGGTTGTGAGTGACTAGCAGGCAGGTAGCATATTCATTATGGACATGCTGGACAAAAGGATGATTCACAGGATCACATGAGTTTTCATTATGTTACTTAGAACAGTATGCAATTTAAAACTTATGAATTGTTTATTTCTAGAAATTTCTATTTAATACTTTTTGGAGATGCTGGACCACGGGTAACTGAAACTGTGGAACATAAAACTATGGATAGAGAAGGGACTACTGTATATACTGATGAAAACAATCACATCCTTGTCTAATTACTACCAGAATGAATAGTTCAATATCAGTTCTGTCAAAAGAAAATTGTTTGGAGTAAAAATTCTCAATAATCCATTAGAATATTCTAAGCAAATACATCTAACAAGTTGAGATTTCCAGTTGTATTGTTTTCTTATTGAAGCAGTCTTCTTAAGAGTCAGTACTACTTAAAATTAGACATTATGTAGGAGTTAATTTGAGAATATTTTAGAATCATGGAATACAACTTACCATACTTTTTATTGATACTTCCTAGGCTGAAAAGATTCGTTTTCGTTTCTGGGTTTTTTTGTTTGTTTGTTTTGTTTTGTTTTAGTTGAAGAACTCCGGAATTTCAGGTCAGTATTTGTTCACATAAATAGAATTAAAACTGCTAACTATGTTACAATAAGGTCTCTCACCATCCCTGCTTCAGCTAGCTCTACATTTTTGCATTAAATTATTAATGTTATATTTCTCACTAACACATCAGGTCACTTCAGAGATTTCAGTTTCACAAATGAATTTAACAGTCTGGTACAGCTATCACAACTCATATTGCAGAGATGCTTTATCTGACTCAAAGTACTGTTTCTTTTTTTTTTTTTTTTTTGATTCTCGAGATACAAATCTGTTTATATTATATCTTTGAAATGTGTCATATCTTCTTATTGCCTACCAATTAAAATTACAAATTCCCTTATTAATTTATTTCCTGTCACTAACCCATCTATATCTTATGCTTGAGCTGTACCATAAATCCTCAAATGTATATTCTCTCTGCCTACAATGTCCTTCCCCAATTTCTCTACTTAAGAGGTATATATTCATCTAGTGGCACCTTTTTTAACCCATAAAATTTCCCAGGGGAAAAGTGATATTTAATTAGTGAAATTCCCCCAATATGTGCCACAGACTTTAAAGAGATAGATTTTAATAAAAGGCACTATTATATCTCAGCAAATAATTCTTGTCATAAGCCTCTATTTTCTAGAATATCTTAAGATCTGTCAAGACACGACAGCCTTCATGGTGAAGTGTTTTTATATATATTCTGCTTGTAGATTTAAAGATTTGAAATAAATTGTCTGTAAAAGTCAGGACCAAATGAATAATCATTAGATCAAATTTCATCTGACGACATTGCAAGAAGTGAGAATTAAGTGATGTTATTCAAATGACAGTGGGAAGACTCAGGATAATATATTTTCTAGAGATTCTGGCCTATCTGTGATTTTATGACAGATGTAAACTTTAAAGAATGTCCAGAAGTGTTGGTTAAAAATAAATCCCATTATATTTCTCAGGGATCCTTTTGCCTCTTTTTAAAAATATTTTTTAAGTTGTACATGGACACAATACCTTCACTTTATTTATTTACTTTATGTGTTGCTGAGGATCGAACCCAGTGCCTCACATGTGCCAGGCAAGCACTCTACCACTGAGGCACAACCCACCCTTTGCAACTTTTAACATAACATGTTGTTTGCAGATTACTATGCTTCAACAGTACAATATGGGGGCTTTGTTTGAGAGTTAGAAAGTCTTTTGAGAAAGAACTGGTTCAGAATGTTAAGATTTTTGTGCAAGGTATTTGTGCTATGAGAAATAGTTACACTAGAAAATTGTCAACATACTTCTGAAATTATATCCAAAGGATACAAGGGGAAGTCACTGCTATTCCTTTTATATGCAACCACTGAGTCATTCATTTGAAGCAAGTAATACTATTTTTACTTTAAAGGGGGAATTATGTAAAAGAACTTTAAGAATCATTGAAGCAGGTTGTCTTGAATCAGTGGACAATTTTAATATAATATCTGATGATAAAATGGGAAATAGCAAAATTATAAAGACCTATGAAGTATATGATATAGTAAAATATGGGAACATTCTAGATCACTTCCTGGTTAAATAATTGCATTAGTCAAGGAGAAAAGGATGTTACAGATGCCAATGTTATTGGTTCCTGTCAATATTTTGGTTGTTTTCTAACTTGAGATTCTATAGCTTATGCAACAATGATTGAAGTAGATGCTAGGCTAGAATTAGTTTTTCCATAAAAACACAGGTTGCTTTATTACTTGAGTACTTAACATCATTTCCGAAAATAAGTAATCAGATAAAGACTTTATGATAAACTAAAAGGGTAGTTTTACTCTGAAAATATTAAAATATATTCATGGAAAGAAAAAGTTATACTCACTTTAACCTTTAACATTTTATTAACATTTTTATCAAGGAAACCAGTGAGGTTATAAACAATTTATTTGTTTTATATCTATCTTTTAACATTAAAAGTCACGTTATATCATCTTTGGAAATTAGAACAATATAAATTAAATTACATTAAAGTAAATGTGTGTAAATCACAAAGGAAATAGTAACTTTTATTTATGTAATTGTCAAATTGAATTTGTATTAACTTTTACAGAACGATCACATTCATACTTTATTTTCTATATGAAGTTACCATAGAGTGAGTTATTGTTTAATTTTACAAATG
>NW_025920559.1:0-57036 GCF_902686445.1 Sciurus carolinensis | reverse complement strand
ACCAAGTGCCCTGTGCTGACCCTCACTCTGCACCTGTGTCTCCAGATTGACTTGTCTTTGCTCTTCTGCATGGCTCCAAAGTACAGCCCATAAAGCAGTTGTCCTGCACCTTTCTTCCCACTTCATTAAAATGGAATACCTTTGCAGTATAGCTTAGTTAAAGACATTTTAGCCCCCAAATCTCATCTGTCCTCATAGTCACTGGAAGCAGAGGAATTTGATGGAGGACAAACCACAGCCCCACAACCATGGGTAACTGAGAATGCTCTGCTGGCAGTGACTTCAGCCCATTCTCTGCCCCCAAAGGCACAGCCTAGGGCCTTGGTATGGACAACCTTAAATTCTGGAGCAAAAAAAAAAAAAAAAAGGAGAGACGCTTAGCCTTTCACAGTCTGAACTTGGGTCTGAACCCAGCCTGCCACTCTCTCACACCCAGGAAACCTCTGACCTGGGCCTCTCTTTCCCTCCAGGGCATCACACAAGATAGTGCTGGTGCAATTCAGGGAGAAGAGCTCCAGGCAGGAGCAGGAACACAGAAGAGAGGAGGCTCTTCCTGGGGCTTAGTTGTGTCCTTCCAGACCCCTCCAGTCTCCTCTAAATCAACTCTGAGTCTCATCTCCTGCACCTGGCAGCTGCCAACACCCATTATTCTCCAGGTCAGAGCAGAGGTAGGCAATGGGAAGGATTCAGGGACCCTGATTCAACCCTTTGGCTCCTGCCTCTGACCCTGGGCCTGGAGTTTCACTGAATTTCTGGTACAAGCATGCCACCCCAGGCACACTCTTCTCTACCCTCAGAGGGTGGGGGTGGCATGGGTTGGAAGTCTGGTTCAGGGACACAGGTGTTGCTGCCCAAGACTGAAGCAAGGAGCATACAGGGAGGCTCCTGGTGGTCACTGAGCATGGATCACCCATCACCAACCACCAATAACTGGCCACAAATCACTGGCCTGAGGAGCAGCAACACAAACCCAGACTGTCACTGGAGCCAGAGACCCACACTTTCACCACCCACATTCTCCTGGGGTCTGAGTGGGTCTCTCCTCCCCACTGCAGATGGTTCCAGCTCAGAAAGAAAGACCACCAAGTGGCATGGAGTAATCAGATTCTCCACAGATTTAAGAGGGGAATTAAAGGAAAAAAAAGCCAAAAGCACCACACAATAGCTCAGCCTGGAAACAAAGGAGGGTTGTTACCAAGAGGATCCTGGCAGATGGAAGGTCCACTTGTCCTTGACCACCCCAGTCACAGGGACCAGCATCTGCAACCAACACCTGTGGGTGCCTGGAGTGGATGGGACACTCATGTCCAGTGCCAGTCCCTGCTGGTCTGTCCACTGGGGGAGCAGTGAGCTTGCAGAGTTACCTTCTTAGACCTTAGCAGGGACCACATCTGCCAGAGACAGAAGCTTGGGAGGAAAAAGTGCCTTCACCCAGGGCCCCTAATTTCCCACAGCCTGGGGCAAAGCTCCCAGTGGAACCTGAGCAAGGAGGCAGGAGGGAGAGGGGACACTAGTTAACTCCCGGAGTGCCCTGCACAGGAGCCTCCACTCCCTCCCACAAGCCCAAGGAATTGCTTGATCCTACACAGGAAGAGCCACTGAAGCCCACACAGATCCACAGACCACCCCACTCCTTGACAAAAACCTTATGTACCATAGCCAGTGCCATGGGTCTGTTTATGCTAACAGCAGGGACCACAGACAAGCCAAAGGTCACTGGTCTACTGTAGGACCAACCACAACTTATTCCTGGCTACTTAAGGACAAACAGCAAGAGGAATTTTTGATGTAAATCTGTGTGTTGTCTCTCTCTGGACTCAGTGCCCATGCCTGCACAGGAAGGGGTTAGACCCATCTCACACACTTCAGGTGTATGGCATCTGTGCAGAGGTTCCAGAATAGATGAAGGGGCTCACAATAAAAGATGTTTCCTGCTCTAGGATTTTACAAGATCACATATTTCTCATCTTGAAATATTTGCCTGTACCTGAATGTACATACAAGATGCTTATTGAATCAGTTATTGATTACTAGAAAACCTTGCAGACCACATAAATGTCCATCAATAGACAAATGGTTCAATAAACTATAGCAGTCTCTGTTTGGAATATAATACAGCTATAAAAAGGGAGGGGGAGTAATTTACATGAGCAAAGAAAGTTATGACATGCTGCTAAGTGAAAGACAAAGTGTGAACATCATCCCTTCAATGTAGGAGAAAAATCAAATCCCAAGTGTATCTTCATATTCAGATGTACATGTGTTGAGGGACAGAGATCTTTAGTGAGTGCAAAACTGGCTGGAAGAGGAGCAAAGGGGACAAAGGAGGACAGTAGTTCTTACTCCATAAATGTCTGCATTGTTTGAAATTTGACATAAAAATTATGTAAATTTAATTTAGAAATTTTTGGTGGTGCTGGGGACTGAACCCAGGGACTTGTGCATGCTAGGCAAGTACTCTACCAACTCAGCTATATCCCCAGTCCCTATAACTTAAATAGAGGGGGAATAATCCACACAAAAATTAAGGTTCATGTTCTGTTTCTGCAGATCCAAGAGTACACATGGAGAATTAAAAGCCATAAGCACCAGTTTGCATCCTTTCTTCCTGAATCTTGCACTTCTCTCTCATCCAGTCATATCCACAGGGTCACTGCTTTGAAGACCCTGCTTACCACTTGCACTCACCCAGCATCCATGTCCACCATGACAGGAGGGGGCCAGCACTGGACATGGTGTCCATTCAGCTCTCCTCATGGCCTGGTTCTGGAAAGAGACTCATCCATCCACCCTCACAGTTCCAAATGGTGCGGAGGTCTTTCCTGGGAGATGTGCCTCTGGTTTCTGAGGTTTGTTATCATCAACCACACATCCCCAGTGACCCTCCAGCTGCAGCCAGCATCCTAGTACTTAGATGTATCCACATGGTTTGCCTGAGTTCTCCCCAGCTCTCAGGGCAAGGCCAGAATTGGAAGTCTCCAAGTTTAGTGTCTCCACAGGGTGATGGTTTGCTCTGAGGTACATATGCCCTCACCCTGGTTAGTTCCTTCAAGAGTCTGCCACGTGTTCAGGTGTCTGGCTTATGTTCAACAGCTCCCCATGTCCCCTCACAGCCTGGGGAAATTGCTAGGACCTTTTCCTTGCCCCCTGCTTCTCCTGACTTCTCCCTACTCAACCCCAGGAAGGTGTTCACACCCTCCAACTGTGTTCCTACCCAAGCCTGGTGCCTCCCACCATATCTCCTCCCTCAACCTATGGACACACAAAGTGACCTGACTCTGTGAATCAGTAGTCCTCATGCCTGCCTGAGGACGGTGACCTCGGCTGTCATTGAAAGTGGGTTTCCAAAGGCTTCTACTGAGTCCTCACCTAGCTGATTTCTGCAAGGCCTCTACAGGGTGCTGCTCTGGGGCAGGTGGAGATGGGGAACCAGGATCATCTCCAGCTGCCAAGAACTGAGGGGTTCAGGAAGGTGCAAAATCAAGTATCATCCTCCAGGCATGAGCAAGGCAGTAGGTACCTCCTACAGCAGGGGAGAGTCTCTCATTCTAGTGACCTATGAGGGGGGGATTCTGAAAAAGTGGTAATCAGGGGGCTCCAGGAAGGTACTGCATTGCAGAGTCACCCACACTGGGAAGCAGGTGAGAAGGGGCCTTGGAAGGTGGGCAGGAGTTCTGGCAGGTCAGGCTAGTCTGTTGAGGAGCCATGAGGAGGTCTTGAGCAAGGCCATAGCTTGGGGCAGAAGTTTAGAGGACAGAGGTGACACACTCACCCAGAGGCCTGGAGGGATGCCTCAGAGTTATATGTGAAGCAGCTGCAGCAGGCTCCCTTGAAGAGACCCTGCAGCTCTGCAGGAGCCAGATTTAGCCTTTTTGCATATGTGTAGACTTTAAAAGTACTAGACATGACAAAATTTTTGGTTTCATTCTAAATTATACCTGAATGCATGTAATCCAACTGCACAGAATTTTAATATCATTCCTGTTGGTAAGAGTGAAACTAAGCCCCCTGGTTGCCTGGTTTAAAAGTGCAAATGCTTTCAGGTCCCGAATTCCATTCTTCTTCTACAAAATCATCAAGAAAAATAATCTAAAGATCTGGAATCTCTGAGGCACTTGGTTTTTCCCTCTTAAAGTTTATAAAGTGACTTCTCTCCAGCCTCAAGTTGGAGTAGCATCAACCAGCGTCTCTCCTGTTGACTTGAAAATAGGAGCTCTTTGCCAAGACTATCACAAAAAAGAAAAAGAAAAAAAAAGCCACTCTTCTGGTTAAGTAGGGTGTTATGTGTGGGTTTTTTTTTTTCTTTCATCCAGAGAGCCTATGCTGGACTTGTTCTGGGCCTGATTAGAAAGTCATAATACCTTTGCCACTTTCTAAGGACTTGCTGTTAAATGGATAAACACCTCCAAAATGATAGAGTTAAGCATAAACTGCTGCCTTGGAACTTTCTGGGACATTTTAAAAATTACAACTGCAATGCATGATCCTTGGGGTGGGGAGGAAGAGGAGCAGCAACATGTAGCTGTTGTGCCCAAAGGCTCGAGACCCCACAAGGACCACCAGAGACCACGATCAATGCAAGCAGCAAAGAGTCATTTATTAGCAAGTTCGAACCTGGTCCTCTGCATCCTTAACCAGTGACGCTAAGAGAGGCCCCGAGCCCTCGTTAGCAGGGTTTTTATAATGAAAGGCAAGCAGTTTTACAGTGTTCTTTTAATTGGTTAACATTTGAACAGCTAAACATTAGTCCTCCTCTGGTTGGATCCGGCCAATCTATTTGATTTTCATTGGGTCCTGCCAGAACTGAATGGTCCTAGTGGAAGAAGGGAGGAGGGAAGGGGTGAACTATGCAGGAGATGAGTCGGGGCTAAGCCCCACTCCCATCCTTGAGAGATAAGGTCTCCAGGCAACCGCACATTCCTTGGACAAATATTTCTTAACAACTTGGTAAGCACAGGGGCCCAGCAGTCCTGTTTGTCCTTGAGACAGTTAGCAGCACAGATACCACCCTGCTCTCAACATCCCCCGCTTTCCAAGAACATTTAGAGAGCCAATCTTCGGTCTCTATTGTTCTAATTCTTGCTGCTTAATGGGCTGATATTGGGCCTTTAGCACCATTAGCTGTACTGTATTTATTCTATCTTTAACAAAAGCAATTAACTTATTGATTATACAAGGTCCTACAGTTAAAGGTAGTAACAACAATATTAGGGGTCCCACTGTAGCGGACACCAGAGTAGTTAACCAAGGGGAAAAATTGAACCAGGATTCAAACCAGCTCTGACTAGCTTCCCATTCTTTCTTTCTGTTTGTTAGTCCTTCTCTGACTTTTGCCATGGATTCCCTCACTACTCCAGAATGATTAGCATAAAACCAACATTCTTCTCCCAGAGCTGCACATAGACCTCCTTGCTTACAGTCTTTAAAGGCAGGTAAATTTGGTAATTAATGAGCTCCAGAGATCCTTGACATTTCATTCTTCCAGGGGCAGTCTCCAACTTCCAAAGGCAGATGGCTTCATGGCTGCATTTCCTCAAATTGACCTGATTCCCTATTTCTACACTAACTACCTGTCCTTAATTCTGGCTTCATTCCCCCCTTTAGCTTTAGGAACTCCTAACTGCTGTAAGGAAAAGAAAGGGGGCGTCGATCTTTCTGGCTGCTTCGAAGCTGAAAGGGGGCAGCGAGGGGCAAGCAGTTTGGAGTTCCTCTTTTTAAAAATTGGGTCAATCGAGGGGTCCAAGGTAGAAATCTGGTTGGGGAAGAGGAGGTTGTAAACTCATCTGGGGGTGGGTGCTTCTATGATAGAAGAACAAAAAGACATGAGTACTGAAATGAGATTAGTACAAAGTAAATGTTGCAGCATCTGAAACATGCCACTGAGTATCATGAAAATGACAGAAGTCAATCTCTCACCAGGAGGTGGAAGAACTGAGAAATTGTTCCCATAACTAGGCCTAGCAAAGGCTGGAGAGGACAAGGCCTTTATTTGGGGACTTTAACATTGTCCAGGTTATCAGGAATGTAAACACAATATTTAACTCTTAATGTCATTGAGGTCCCCAGAAAATATAGTTAAGCTACTTAATGTCATCTGATTTTTGTAAAATATCCCTTTATTGGTATAACCTGTGTTTAGTAGAGATCTCTATACTTCTGTTACTTAGGGATAGATAATCATACGAGCAAACATAGATAAAGCCTACCTGTGACTGTAGGCCTTAAACTGACTAAAATCTTCTGACTCTGGCAGTTTCCCTTGATAGTTATCAGGCACATTTGCCTAAGAATCTTTCTTTTGTAGCTTCCACTCTTAATTTTAGTGGGTTAACACAAGTGTACATCTTAAGTTACTTTTAACTATTATTTCTTTTAAATACCCAAGAATGGCTATATTTTGGTTTTAACTGTTTTGCTGGGTGTCCAAGACCAAGCTGGTCAAATTGACCTGGTTCCTGTCTTGTTAAAGAGTCAGCTGAGTTTCCACAGGGACCACTCATAGAGAACTTAAGAGCAGCTACTTAGCTCCATTAGTGCCATTGGTTAGGCAGGGTCTTCTCGATGAGGTGGCTCTCCTTGAAAGCATTAGGGGTGTCTCCCTTTTTCCATGACCTTCCTCTGCAGCAGATGCACTGAGTGATTCTCATCCTCTAGTCTCAACAATCTCCTTGATCAGGAGGTTGTGTGACCCAGTGTTGCAGCGCTCCTTAGAGAAGTCCTCTTATTCCCTGGGTTCAGGCTGACTTTGAGGGCAAGATACTGTTTTTTTCTTGGCCTCTGTATTTAACTCCAATTTCTAAGTTTGATCCTAATCATCCAGCAAGCCAGTCTCACCAGTCATACAGTAAGAATACTGGGCTTTAACTTTAATGTCCATAACTTTACAGTCATTTACCCTTTTATTAAAGTACTACCACATACTATCTGTTTTGAAGGTGATGGCCTATTATCACAAGTTACCTAGGTTGTATGTTATGGAACCAGCTACTTCTGCAAAATAGTAACAGGCAACAGTTTTACAAAATGAAATTAGCAAGAGTAAAAACATATTTAGCTTGTATAATAGTTATCTTGAATTTTGGCTGAGTTCTACATTATATACCCTGTTTGAGATCACAGTAATCTTTACAATAAACATCAAATTTTTGAGCACAACTTTAAATGAGTTAAAGTCTGGCTTACTTTGAAGTCATTCTAACATGTAGCAGGGTGAGGCAGAGCCTTATCTCAGGTAAGGCAGGGCTCTTCACAAGTCTTAAGTAAAATGTTCTAATCCTAAAGCTAATTTTTGCCCCTTTTGCCATGACCAGCATGACCAAATTTTCAAGTTCAGTGAGGGTCAAAGGAGTATTAAAAAATAAAGGTTTATAAACACAGATTTTGAAGATTAAGCTGAGATCAGATGGAGCTCTGTTCTCTGATAGAAAATGCATATCTAAAGAGTTATGTTAGCAACATTTATACATGTCTTATTATTAGGTTAAAGACTATGTAAGCATTATTCTTTGTTTTCAGGAGAGTTACAGAGACTAGACCATCTACATAACTTTTTCCCACAACTGCAAAGTGCAATGTTAGAACTCATGTGTAGCTCTCAAAGAAGTCCACTGTCCAAAGTTACTGTAAGGTGGGCAGGAACTAGAGAAGGGAACTGATGAAACACTGGTTATCTAGCAAAACAATTTCTTTCTGCCCAAGAGCTGTGTGCCTGATATCAATGTAAGAGCTGATAGGACTCCTGTACAGAGCCTCCCCAGGGAGGCTACTGCCACAGCAGTTAGGCATCTTGTGCTCCTACACAGGAACACTCCCAGGCACTAGGCATGCTACAGTCATGAAGTCAGGGACCCCAATCTCAGTCATTGTTGTCCCATTTTTGCTATAGTGCATTATACTCTTTCTTAAATGTCATTTTAAGAAGTTTATAATATATTGATTTCTGAGTCCATATGAACATTAGTTAACACAGTCTAACATTATATCCAAAACAGGAATCAATCAAAGAAAGGCTGAGAGAGCTTTTAACTTTTCTTTTGTGTAGCAAAATGCTTTCACCTTCTACAATATGAACCTTTAAACAAATCAGGCTGTCACTAACTCTTAGATATACATTTACATTTAAATTTTTATCTCAGTGAAATAAGTAACCAATTTTACATATACCTTACTGATAATATGTCCCATAATGGAACATTAAATGATAGAAATAAATCCCCAATAAAATGTACTCTTTAAGTTTAATATTACCAGTACAGACAAGTTTATTCTGGAGAATAGCAGCTTGACAAATTTCCTGCTTTAAAAACTTGTATACCTGGAAAATATGAATACATTTAATATACAAGGAGTGACCATTTCACAATTACCTTGACACTTTAATCTTACTAAATTAAGTTTTTAAAGAAAATTTAGACTCTGTAACATAGTACAATACTCTTAACAGTTGTTTAACCATAATTGTATAAACTCCAATTTTAAGACTAATTGTTTTAAAGAATAAAACTTAATAGACACAAAGTTAAGAGTAAATTAGTGTTTCTAAGAAATCCTTATTATTTTACCATGTCATTTTACCATATAGATTAAACTTTGGCTTATATCAGAACATTAGTATTTCACCTTAGGAAAAACCTTAAATAGCTTTAGCTGTCTCACATACACACAATCAACTTAGTTACACACAGACTTGTTGAAACTTGCCCTTTACTTACACACAGACTTCCTTAGCACTTACTTAGACCCTCATGTATTCCATCACACAGGCACTTTCTTACCCAGAAACATTTTCTTTTCCTTTTTATTAAATATATTTCCAAACCCAGAACCTTTTATTCTCTCTTTCCTATCTGTTGACCCCTTTTTGTCCACATTCTGAAACAACTCTAGCTGAAACACAGTGAAAGGGGAGATGGTAGCTCTAAATCCAAATCTAAGAGCTCCTTGGAGCTTTGCAGAACTGGAGGGGGAGCAGGGGGACGTGGTAAGGGAGCAGATGGAACGCTCACCCTCCGAGTTGAGGTTTTATCTGTTAGAACATAACTCTTAATAACCTTGTTTTCAGTAATGACACAAAGCAATTTTAAACCCTTTTAAATTTACCAACCTATGAAAACACCAATAATGTTTAAGTATGTTACCCCATGTAATTTAAGGAATTAAAAGTACTTGAATGTATTTAACAATGAGCATTTTAGCTTTGCAAATTAATCAGATGTCACCAACAAACACATTTGAGTAATCCCATACATGTTAACTCTAATTCACTTATTCTGTAAAAACCGAAGATATTAGACAAGTGTCCTGAACAGTATTTGCTGTCTCTTTCCTGTTGAAGAAAAGTCCTAGAAACAATTGATATTAGACTTTGTTTAACATCAACATTCCATTAGTTTGACCACCTAGAGACTTGCGAGTTATTTCTAAAGACATTTTACTTTTATTAGTTTACCCAATTTAAATTGAATCCTGTTAAATCACGTGAATAAAAGTATTTGGATCCATTTTTAAATTTTAATTTTAGGAGCGCTCAGTTTTGATACAGACAAAACATGACATTAACACGACATACAAATAATACAAAATCAAAGGCCTTGTAACTTTATAGGTGAATCTCCATTGCAATGTAACAGATATTCAAAAACTCTAGTTGAATAAAAATAGAACTGATCAAAAAGAAAAAAATCATTAACTTAAGTATGCAGTATCAAAATTATGAGCTCAAAAATACAGCATTAGAGAAAAACAAAACAAAACTAGAATCCTAGAGAATGAGTTAGTTCTGTGTAGCAGCCCAGGAGTTTAAAACGGACACCTTTTTTTTCTTTTTTTCTTATCTTCAGGTTACCCCCCTTTCCCGCTGAGACTGCTGCAGCCTACATTCCAATGCAGGCTTCAGCAAGGCCAGGCAGAGGGGAGGAGGATCACCCAGGACTTTTTAACCCTTTTTCTTCCTGGTTGAGAAATCAGGTTAGGTTTGAATGCAGAAAATCACAAAACATTATTTCTTACTACTTTTGAGGAATGGAGCTGCTGAGCTCTCTGCCTAGGGGGATTGGAGTAAACAAAACTCTCAGGAACAAAGAGAAGGACTGTAAAGTACCCTGCAATGAGTATCCCTAAGCCTAAGATTGAAATAACACAATGAAGAATTTAATAGAAGGCAAGAGTAAAGACCATATAGTACAATACACAGACAGACACGTAGCGTGCCAAATCAAAAATTGACTAGCTGGTACTTTGTCAACAAAAACAAACAATTTCTGATTGTGTCAACGAGTTGTCCAAATGCAACACAATGCCCAAATGGGACAAAGAGTTATCCAGATGCGACAAATTCACCCAATTGCAGCACAGAAGCTGCCCAGATGTGAGAGTCACCCAAATGCGACAGTCACCCAAATGCAGCACAGAAGCTGCCCAGATGCAGCACAGAAGCTGCCCAGATGTGAGAGTCACCCAAATGCAACAGAGTCACTCAGATGCAGCACAAAAGCTGCCCAGATGCAGCACAGAAGCTTCTCAGATGTGACAGAGTCACCAGATGCGACAAGTTCACCCAACGGGTCGAGGGGATGTCTCCTGAGACCCTGCTGGGGTCCTATAGTGCGTCCACCAGGACTATGCCAGCCCAGAACCAGAACCTGCAGGCAATCCAGACCAGAAAACACACAGCAATGCCTTAATCACCGGCTGAAGGTGTCACTTATGACTCTATGATCAGGTGTCTGGGTGGGCTTGGGGCATCCCGGACAAGCCCCCATATGTTGTGCCCAAAGACTCAAGACCCACAAGGACCACCAGAGACCACGATCAATGCAAGCAGCAAAGAGTCATTTATTAGCAAGTTTGAACCTGGTCCTCTGCGTCCTTAACCAGTGATGCTAAGAGAGGCCCCGAGCCCTCGTTAGCAGGGTTTTTATAATGAAAGGCAAGCAGTTTTACAGTGTTCTTTTAATTGGTTAACATTTGAACAGCTAAACATTAGTCCTCCTCTGCTTGGGTCCGGCCAATCTATTTGATTTTCATTGGGTCCTACCAGAACTGAACGGTCCTAGTGGAAGAAGGGAGGAGGGAAGGGGTGAACTATGTAGGAGATGAGTCGGGGCTAAGCCCCGCTCCCATCCTTGATGGATAAGGTCTCCAGGCAACCGCACATTCCTCAGGACAAATATCTCTTAACAACCTTGGTAAGCACAGGGGCCCAGCAGTCCTGTTTGTCCTTGAGACAGTTAGCAGCACAGATACCACCCTGCTCTCAACATAGCCATTCCTCAAATTCCCTGGCTTTTATATCCCCTCCCCCACCCAGGCTCCTGGAGGCTGTGGCTGAAGCTCAGCAGTTGTGCACACATTTAGGTGTTTATGGCAGAGAAGGAGGAAAAAGAGCAAATTGTTTCCAATGTGTAGCTCCACCTTAGAGAAAACCTTTGCATCTGGGCTGAGTTCCTGATCCCAAGGAAGAAAGGCGAGCAGCTCATCCCTTCAAATTCACAGAAAGTACAAGCACAGAAATAAGAATGTCAGCCTCCACTCCCTGTGCCTAGGCATGCCTTTTTGATCTCCACATTATCCTAGAATAAATAAAGGGACACAAAGCAGCATCTTTCCTTTAGAAGAAAAGAGAGCTGCCACACTGAGACTGCAGGATGAAGTTTCAGGGGATGTCACTGCCTCAAATACCTTGAAGGGGCTGTAAAGCATTTACAGAGCCCACTCCTGTTGAGAGCAGGGTGGTATCTGTGCTGCTAACTGTCTCAAGGACAAACAGGACTGCTGGGCCCCTGTGCTTACCAAGGTTGTTAAGAGATATTTGTCCGAGGAATGTGCAGTTGCCTGGAGACCTTATCCATCAAGGACGAGAGCAGGGCCTAGCCCCGACTCAGCTCCTGAATAGTTCACCCCTTCCCTCCTCCCTTCTTCCTCTAGGACCGTCCAGTTCTGGCCGGACCCAATGAAAATCAAATAGATTGACCGGACCCAACCAGGGGAGGTTTAGCTGTTCGAATGTTAGCCAATTAGAAGAACACTGTAAAACTGCTTGCTTTTCCTTATAAAAACCCTGCTGACGAGGGCTCGGGGCCTCTGCTAGCGTCATTGATTAAGGACGCAGAGGACCAGGTTCGAACTCGCTAATAAATGACTCTTTGCTGCTTGCATTGATCGTGGTCTCTGGTGGTCCTTGTGGGGTCTCTAGCCTTTGGGCACAACATATGGGGGCTCGTCCGGGATCCCCAAGCCCACCCAGACACCTGATCATAGAGTCATAAGTGACATCTCCCACTGGTGAGTAAGGCATTGCTGTGTGTTTTCTGGTCTGAATTGCCTGCAGGTTCTGGTTCTGGGCTGGCACAGTCCTGGCGGACGCGCTATAAGACCCCAGCAGGGTCTCGGGAGACGTCCCCTCGACCCATCTGATGACATTTGTCACATCTGAGCAGCGGGTGCTGCATTCTGACGATTCGTCGCATCTGGTGACATTATTGCCACATCTGAGCAGTGGGTGCTGCATTCTGGCGATTCGTCGCATCTGGTGACATTATTGTCACATCTGAGCAGTGGGTGCTGCATTCTGGGTGAATTTGTCACTTCTGAGCAGCTTGTGCTGCACTCTGAGCAGTTTGTGCTGCATTCTGGGTGAATTTGTCACTTCTGAGCAGCTTGTGCTGCACTCTGAGCAGTTTGTGCTGCATTCTGGGTGAATTTGTCACTTCTGAGCAGCTTGTGCTGCATTCTGAGCAGTTTGTGCTGCATTCTGGGTGAATTTGTCACTTCTGAGCAGCTTGTGCTGCACTCTGAGCAGTTTGTGCTGCATTCTGGGTAAATTTGTCACTTCTGAGCAGCTTGTGCTGCATTCTGAGCAATTTGTGCTGCATTCTGGGTAAATTTGTCACTTCTGAGCAGCTTGTGCTGCACTCTGAGCAGTTTGTGCTGCATTCTGGGTAAATTTGTCACTTCTGAGCAGCTTGTGCTGCATTCTGAGCAGTTTGTGCTGCATTCTGGGTAAATTTGTCACTTCTGAGCAGCGTCTGCGCTGCTTCTGAGCAGCTTCAGTATTGCATTCGGACGACTGGCCGCATCTGGTTAACTCTTTGTCCCATTTGGGCTTTGTGTGGCACCTGGGAAACTACAAAATACCAGCTAGCCAATTTTTGATTTAGCATGCTATGTGTCTGTCTGTTTGTGTATTGTACTATATGGTCTTTACTCTTGCCTTCTATTAAATTCTTCATTGTGTTAATCCAATCTTAGGCTTAGGGATACTCATTGCAGGGTACTTTGCAGTCCTTCTCCTTGTTCCTGAGAGATTTATTTACTCCAATTCCCCTAGGCAGAGAGCTCAGCAGCTCCATTCCTCAAAAGTAGTGAGAAATAATGTTTTGTGATTTTCTGCATTCAAACCTAACCTGATTTCTCAATCAGAGAAAAAAAAAAGGGTTAAAAAAGTCCTGGGTGATCCTCCCTCCCCCCTGCCTGGCCTTGCTGAAGCCTGCATTGTAATGTAGACAGCAGCAGTCTCAGCGGGAAAGGGGGGTAACCTGAAGATAAGAATAAGAAAACAAAAGGGTGTCTGTTTTAAACTTCTGGGTTGCTACACAGAACTAATTCATTTTCCAGGATTCTTGTTTTGTTTTGTTTTTTCTCTAATGCTGTATTTTTGAGCTCATAATTTTGATCCTGCATACCTAGGTTAATGATTTTTTTGATCAGTTCTATTTTTATTCAACTAGAGTTTTTGAACATCTGTTACATTGCAATGGAGATAAAATTACAAGGCCTTTGATTTTGTGTTATTTTTATGTCATACTGTCTGGTGTTATGTCTTATCTGCATCAAAACTGAGCGCTCCTAAAATTAAAATTTAAAAATGGATCCAAATACTTTTATTCACGTCATTTAAAAAGGTTCAATTTAAATTGGGTAAACTAATAAAAGTAAAATATCTTTAGAAATAACTTGCAAGTCTCCAGGTGGTCAAACTAATGAAATGTTAATGTTAAACAATGTCTAATATCAATTGTTTCTAGGACTTTTCCTCAACAGGAAAGAGACAGCAAATACTGTTCAGGACACCTGCCTGCTTTCTTGGTTTTTACAGAATAAAAAAATTAGAGTTAACATGTATGGGATTACTCAAATGTGTATGTTGGTGACATTTGATTAATTTGCAAAATTAAAATGCTCATTGTTAAATAACATCAGGTACTCTTAACTCCTCAAATTCCATGGGGTATCATACTTAAACATTATTGGTGTTTTCATAGGTTGGTAAATTTAAAAGGGTTTAAAATTGCTTTGTGTCATTACTAAAAACAAGGTTATTAAGAGTTATGTTCTAACAGATAAAACCTCAACTCGGAGAGTGAGTGTTCCATCTGCTCCCTTACCACTTCCCCCTGCTCCCCCTCCAGTTCTGCAAAGCTCCAAGGAGCTCTTAGACTTGGATTTAGAGCTACCATCTCCCCTTTCACTGTGTTTCAGTTAGAGTTGTTTCAGAATGTGAACAGAAAGGGGTCAACAGGTAGGAAAGAAAGAATAAAAGGTTCTGGGTTTGGAAATATATTTAATAAAAAGGAAAAAAAATGTTTCTGGGTAAGAAAGTGCCTATGTGATGGAATACATGAGGGTCTAAGTAAGTGCTAAGTAAGTCTGTGTGTAAGTATAGGGCAAGTTTCAACAAGTCTGTGTGTAACTAAGTTGGTTGTGTGTATGTGAGACAGCTAAAGCTATTTAAGATTTTCCCTAAGGTGAAATACTAATGTTCTGATATAAGCCAAAGTTTAAAATATATGGTAAAATAACAAGGATTTCTTAGAAACACTAATTTACTCTTAACTTTGTGTCTATTAAGTTTTATTTTTTAAAACAATTAGTCTTAAAAATTGGGGTTTATACAATTATGGTTAAACAACTGTTAAGAGTATTGTACTATGTTACAGAGTCTAAATTTTTCTTTAAAAACTAAATTTGGTAAGAAAAAAGTGTCAAGGTAATTGTGAAATGGTTTCTAGTTGTATATTAAATGTGTTCATATTTTCCAGGTATACAAGTTTTTAAAGCAGGAAATTTATCAAGCTGCTATTCTCCAGATTAAACTTGTCTGTAATGGTAATCTTAAACTTATAAAGAGTAAATTTTAATTGGGGATTTATTTCTATCATTTAATGTTCTATTATAGGACCTGCTATCAATGGGGTACGTGTAAAATTTGTTACTTTTTACACTGAGATAAAGAACTTCAAATATAAATGTATTTATAAAAGTTGGAGCCTGATTTGTTTAAAGGTTCATATTGTAGAAGGTAAAAGCATTTTGCTACACAAAAGAAAAGTTAAAAGCTCTCTCAGCCTTTCTTTGATTGATTCCTGTTTTGGATATAATGTTAGACTGTGTTAACTAATGTTCATATGGACTCAGAAATCAATATATATAAACTTCTTAAAATGACATTTAAGAAAGAGTATAATGCATTATAGCAAAAATGGGACAACAATGACTGAGATTGGGGTCCCTGACTTCATGACTGTAGCATGCCTGGTGCCTGGGAGTGTTCCTGTGTAGGAGCACAAGATGCCTAACTGCTGTGGCAGTAGCCTCCCTGGGGAGGCTCTGTACAGGAGTCCTATCAGCTCTTACATTGATATCAGGCACACAGCTCTTGGGCAGAAAGAAATTGTTTTGCTAGATAACCAGTGTTTCATCAGTTCCCTTCTCTAGTTCCTGCCCACCTTACAGTAACTTTGGACAGTGGACTTCTTTGAGAGCTACACAGAGTTCCTAACATTGCACTTTGCAGTTGTGGGAAAAAGTTATGTAGATGGTCTAGTCTCTGTAACTCTCCTGAAAACAAATAATAATGCTTACATAGTCTTTAACTTAATAGTAAGACATGTATAAATGTTGCTAACATAACTCTTTAGATCTGCATTTCCATCAGAGAACAGAGCTTCCATCTGATCTCAGCTTAATCTTCAAAATCTGTGTTTATAAACCTTTATTTTCTAATACTCCTTTGACCCTCACTGAACTTGAAAATTTGGTCATGCTGGTCATGACAAAAGGGGCAAAAATTAGTTTTAGGATTAGAACATTTTACTTAAGACTTGTGAAGAGCCCTGCCTTACCTGAGATAAGGCTCTGCCTCACCCTGCTACATGTTAGAATGACTCCAAAGTAAGCCAGACTTTAACTCATTTAAAGTTGTGCTCAAAAGTTTGATGTTTGTTGTAAAGATTACTGTGATCTCAAACAGGGTATATAATGTAGAACTCAGCCAAAATTCAAGATAACTATTATACAAGCTAAATATGTTTTTACTCTTGCTAATTTCATTTTGTAAAACTGTTGCCTGTTACTATTTTGCAGAAGTAGCTGCTTCCAGAACATACAACCTAGGTAACTTGTGATAATAGGCCATCACCTTCAAGACAGATAGTATGTGGTAGTACTTTAATAAAAGTATAAATGACTGTAATGTTATGGACATTAAAGTTAAAGCCCAGTACTCTTACTGTATGACTGGTGAGACTGGCTTGCTGGATGATTAAGATCAAACTTAGAAATTGAAATTAAATACAGAGGCCAAGGAAAAAAAAAAAACAGTATCTTGCCCTCAAAGTCAGCCTGAACCCAGGGAATAAGAGAACTTCTCTAAGGAGCGCTGCTGCAACTCTGGGTCACACAACCTCCTGATCAAGGAGATTGTTGAGACTAGAGGATGAGAATCGCTCAGTGCATCTGCTGCAGAGGAGGGTCATGGAAAAAGGGAGACACCCCTAATGCTTTCAAGGAAAGCCACCTCATCGAGAAGACCCTGCCTAACCAATGGCACTAATGGAGCTAAGAAGCTGCTCTTAAGTTCTCTATGAGTGGCCCCTGTGGAAACTCAGCTGACTCTTTAACAAGACAGGAACCAGGTCAATTTGACCAGCTTGGTCTTGGACACCCAGCAAAACAGTTAAAACCAAAATATAGCCATTCTTGGGCATTTAAAAGAAATAATAGTTAAATGTAACTTAAGATGTACACTTGTGTTAACCCACTAAAATTAAGAGTGGAAGCTACAAAAAAAGATTCTTAGGCAAATGTGCCTGATAACTATCAAGGGAAACTGCCAGAGTCAGAAGATTTTAGTCAGTTTAAGGCCTATAGACCTTCCTAAGCTATACAGGTAGACTTGATCTATGTTTGCTCGTATGATTACCTAGCCCTAAGTAACAGAAGTATAGAGCTCTCTACTAAACACAGGTTATACCAATAAAGGGATATTTTACAAAAATCAGATGACATTAAGTAGCTTAACTATATTTTCTGGGGACCTCAATGACATTAAGAGTTAAATATTGTGTTTACATTCCTGATAACCTGTACAATGTTAAAGTCCCCAAATAAAGGCCTTGTCCTCTCCAGCCTTTGCTAGGCCTAGTTATGGGAACAATTTCTCAGTTCTTCCACCTCCTGGTGAGAGATTGACTTCTGTCATTTTCATGATACTCAGTGGCAAGTTTCAGATGCTGCAACATTTACTTTGTACTAATCTCATTTCAGTACTCATGTCTTTTTGTTCTTCTATCATAGAAGCACCCACCCCCAGATGAGTTTACAACCTCCTCTTCCCCAACCAGACTTCTACCTTGGACCCCTCAGTTGACCCGATTTTAAAAAGGGAACTCCAAACTGCTTGCCCCACGCTGCCCACTTCCAGCTCGAAGAAGTCAGATTGGTCATCGCCCATTTTCCCTACAGCAGTAAAGGAGTTCCTAGTATTAGAGGGGCAAATGAAGTCAGAATAAGGACAGGTAGTTAGTGTAGAAATAGGGAATCGGGTCAATTTGAGGAAATGAAGCCATGAAGCCATCTGCCTTTGGAAGTTGGAGACTGCCCCTGGAAGAATAAAATGTCAAGGATCTCCGGAGCTCATTAATTACCAAATTTACCTGACTTTAAAGACTGTAAGCAAGGAGGTCTATGTGCAGCTCTGGGAGAAAAATGTTGGTTTTATGCTAATCATTCTGGAGTAGTGAGGGAATCCATGGCAAAAGTCAGAGAAGGACTAACAAACAGAAAGAAAAAATGGGAAGCTAGTCAGAACTGGTTTGAATCCTGGTTCAATTTTTCCCCTTGGTTAACTACTCTGGTGTCCACTACAGTGGGACCCCTAATATTGTTGTTACTAGCTTTAACTATAGGACCTTGTATCATCAATAAGTTAATTGCTTTTGTTAAAGATAAAATAAATACAGTACAGCTAATGGTGCTAAAGGCCCAATATCAGCCCATTAAGCAGCAAGAATTAGAACAGTAGAGACCCAAGATTGGCTCTCTAAATGTTCTTGGAAAGGGGGGATGTTGAGAGCAGGGTGGTATCTGTGCTGCTAACTGTCTCAAGGACAAACAGGACTGCTGGGCCCCTGTGCTTACCAAGGTTGTTAAGAGATATTTGTCCGAGGAATGTGCAGTTGCCTGGAGACCTTATCCGTCAAGGACGAGAGCAGGGCCTAGCCCCAACTCAGCTCCTGAATAGTTCACCCCTTCCCTCCTCCCTTCTTCCTCTAGGACCGTCCAGTTCTGGCCGGACCCAATGAAAATCAAATAGATTGACCGGACCCAACCAGGGGAGGTTTAGCTGTTCGAATGTTAGCCAATTAGAAGAACACTGTAAAACTGCTTGCTTTTTCCTTATAAAAACCCTGCTGACTAGGGCTCGGGGCCTCTCCTAGCGTCGTTGATTAAGGATGCAGAGGACCGGGTTCGAACTTGCTAATAAATGACTCTTTGCCTCATGCATTGATCGTGGTCTCTGGTGGTCCTTGTGGGATCTCAAGCCTTTGGGCACAACACTTACCCTCAGCCACCCCAGGAATCTACATGCATATTATCCAAATAGAACAAAATTACTTTTGCCCAAAGAACATATGTAAATTATGAAATACTAGACTTTTGTGTGGTTATTTCTTTTTTCCAATTGCAGTTAGACTTAACACTAAGAGAATATACATTTAAATTAGATTAGCAAAGATATAATCAAGAAATAAAAAGACCAGAGTTGTACTTCAACATTAACATGTATAGCTTCCATACACAGGATGGAAACACATTCTGGATACACAAAGATTCTGAACCCACATTTCTGGTTCACTTAAAACTGCTTCTTAAAGTGTTTATTTTTCTGAAATTATAGATTTGTGGCCAACTCTAGTTCCCACTTGATATAACCGAGGCAAAACACTTAACAGTGGTGCCAAGCTAATCCCTATACTGACTCTGGGGAAGCAAAATTGATGGTGTGCCTTCTCACAAAAGTCCCTGCCTACTGTAGCTTAAGTACCCACAGTAGTAAATAAACACCAGATTCCTCAGTTCAACAAATACATGTGGAAATTGCTCTGCACCAGTGCCCTGTACTTTCTGTAGTGAGAGTTGAAGCCCTGAATCAGCAGATAAACTTTGCAATACAGAGTTAACATTGTGCAGCCAGCACTTTGAGAAACCAGACCCTCAGGCACCCATCTCAGCAATCATAAGGGATTCTCCTAAAAAGTCCTTCTTAGCTTAAGGACAAGAGCTCTGTCTTCCCTCTGCCTTTCTCAACTGGCTGCTGCCTGGGCACCCACCACTTCCTAACCCCAGGGCTGGTTGGGCTCTGGTTTGCCTTCCTGGCTGCAAGCTTGCTGTCTCAGCACTAAGCAGTTTGGAGTAACAGTGAGCTCTGGAGTTGCAGGCATCTGTTATATAAGCTGCAGAAAGGTGCCTTTAGGTGGCAACTTTGTAGCCTTCATCTCCTTCCCCTGAGTTTCCCTGCCCTCCTCACACAGGCATGCAATGCAGACACCCACAGTACACACACCCTCTGGTAAACCTCCACTAGTATCCTTTCTGGCACATGCACACTCTTGGGAAACATGAGTCTTACTTCATTTGCAAGCTAAAAGGAATCACAAGGTCTAGACCTCTTGGGGAAAAGTGTCAGCAGAAGAAAAACTGAAAGAAATCCTGGTGCTTTGCAAAATCATCAAATATTTATCTGGCCTCAGGTAGATCTTTAATGATCCCATTAATACCAGGAGTTCTTTTAAATGCCTCTAGCTACAGGGAAGACTTTGTTCTGAAGACAAATTACCCTAACTTCTGAACTTTTGTGTTGATTAAGTCTGTGTTCTTTGGGGAATTCCTCCAAAACAGAAGTCCCAGTTTTGGTATAAGCAACTAATCCATACTGTACCATACAACAAAAACTGTGCAAAAGCCCTTTCATAATATATCTTAATATATTTTATTTTATACATTTATTTGTAAAGGCCTGTAGATGCAAAATCCTTAAGACTGTCTAAGGGTGTTCTGCAGAGCCTGCTCTGTGCCAGGCACACATTAAGCAATGATCTATGTGTTTGATAATGTCTACTCTGGTGAGTTTAGCAAACACATCATTATCATCATCATCATCATTATTAAAATTATGTTCTCATCTAGAAACAGATTGTAAAGTACTGTCCATGGAGGAACTCAACCTACAAATGTGTTTCAATGTCATGTCTCTAAAGCTCCACTTAGTGAAATCAACCCTGGAAGCCTTTTTCTTTTGGGTCTTAAGAACTGAATCCAGGGTACTTTGCTACTGAAGTGCATCTCCAGTCAGTTTTTAATTTTTTTTCCTAAAGCAGGGATTGAACTCTGGGACACATAACAACTGAGCCACATCCCCATCCCTTTTATATATTTTATAAGAGACAGGGTCTCACCGAGTTGCTTAGGGCCTCACTAAATTGCTTACACTGACTTTGACCTCTCTCAGCCTCCCAAGTTGCGAGATTACATGCATGTGCCACCACTCAGACTTTTCTTTGAATTTTTGAGACTGAGTCTCACTGAATTGCCAAAGCTGGCTTCTGCTGGTGATCTTCCTGCCTCAACCTCGAAAATGTCTGGAATTACAGGCATGGACCACTGCCCTCCCTGACCCCACTGCTGGATTTTTAAGACCATGCTATTTGCCAACCTTGCCCCTGCCAGTTCTGTGCAGCACTGGCCTTCATTCTGCTTTCTGAATCTCCCGAAGTCCTTTAAGAAGAGTTGAGTTCCAATGTGTGGAGGCACAGGCTGTAAACACACTTTCATTTCTGCTACAAGTTTGTGATATTCTTTTATGCATCTACTAAAAGAACAACAGATCCCTAAGTGCTGAACCTGTGGGGGGAAGGTCAGTGTCATGTGGCAGGAAAGCTTCTGTGTGCAGAAAGCTCTTAACAGAAGTAATATTTTGCTTATACAAGAGCTTAGAATATTTCCCAAGACCTGGGCAGACCCACTAAGTAGCAGGCAGTGGGCAACATGCACATCTGCTCTCAGGTGGGCGGTGCTAGGCATTAACCAGTCCTGAAGTCCCTACCCTGGGAAGAAGATTCAATGTCCAGACATGCAGCATGGCAGTTCTTCCAGCCAGATCAGACATTCTGCCAAGATAGCTATGACACCAAGCCCTTTCTGCAGTAGAAAGACTTAGAAGTAAGGTCACAGGACCCTATCTTCCAGGAACTCAGGATCCCAGCAGGGACTCTGATTAGACAGATCTGGCTCCCAGCTGACCTGCATGTGCCCTTAGGCTGCTCAGTCTCTTACAGGGTTAGGTTTCTGCTTTAACAGTTAAATAATGATGAATTCTTTTCTTGCAGAAGCTCATTAGGATTCAGTGAGGGTTCATATTAAGTGCACCTTGAAGGTAGCAGATGGGCTAGTTTTCCCCTCCTCCCATGTCTGTCATCACTGAGTCCAGTGGCACCGAGTACTTTTTAAGGAATGCAATAGGACATAACCCATGATCTCAGCATTTTATGGCCTCTGGTGACTTCAAGAGGCTTCAAAGCACAGCTAAGCACAGCACTGCTGCCCATGCCTCTGTCAAGGATGTAACCCACGTTCTTTCATTTACTCCTCACAAAAATAGTATTTTGTCCCACTTTTGTGACAAGGAAACTAAGGCCCAAAGAGAGCAAGTGAGCTGCCTAAGGGTGACTGCCAGTGTACAGAGTGGCCATGCAGATCTGAGTTGGCCAGTCATAGCACATGCTGTGAATACCACAGAAAAACAAAGAAAATAAGTGTTAAGCATATATCAGGGACTGAGGGTGTAGCTCAGTGGAAGAACTGATCTGGGCATGCACAGGCTGGGTTCAGTCTTTTCCCTTAGAAATTAGCAATAAAGGGAGAGAAAGACACATAGGATTTGTACTCTGGCTAAGTGTTTCTACAGCCTGCTGTGCCATGGTTCTCTGCAGCCCAGGCCAGGGAGATGAGGTTTCCTGATCCTAAGTCCTTCATCCACTGCATGAGAGCTGCTGGTGGAAATTGGGGGAATTGGGCTCTCAGATACTTCCTGATCTGCACTCACCTGTCCCCAGCAGCTCCCTTGACCTGAGTTCAGACTCTCCACAGTTAGTTACTACCCACCCAAGCATGGGCTGCACACCCACATTGAAAGTGCAGGAGGGATGGGCAGAAACAGCAGGGTGGAGCCCTGCATCACCAGGGTTCCCTGCCCAAACCTCTGAGCATCTAAGGCATCAGTTATGGCCAAAGTGAGGGTATGCTCTCTAGCACTCAGGCCCACCAACTGCTGCCTCAGGCCTTTGCCTCACCCTTGGAGGCTTTTCCCAGGGACTGCTGCAGGGCAGAGTTCTTCTCATTCTTCTGATTCAGGCTTAAATATGATTGCTTTAGGAAAACCGTCTTTGACCCTGGCCGAAATGCCTCCATCCCAGTTTCTGACTCTTTAGTCTGTTTTCTTCTTCATACTTATTACCATCCCACATTACCAGTTTATTACTTGTCTGTGTCCCCAGAGAAAAGATCCTTCCACAGGAGTGTTGCAATCTTACTCAATGTATTGTCCCCTCCACGATGTTTTTGGCATATCCTGGGTGCCTGTGAATGCCATGTAAATGAACAACTCAGAACCTCACAGTGGAATCAGGGTTTTGTTCCCCCCTCCTGTATTTCATCCACTGTCTTCCTTGTAGAAATGAGCTGGCAGCAGGGCACTGGGGGCAGTTTAGAAAGGGCCCAAGTGAAATCTCTCAGGACAACTTAACACATACTTTGATAATGGGCAAATATTTGATAAGTACTTCACACAAAGGGATATTCAGACTGTCAGCTCAGGGAGGAAAAGACATAAAATGTCCTTAGTCCCTGGGGCATCAGTATCATCCAGTAGCATGCCCACCAGAAAAACTGAAGTAAAAACTGTCAACCCTTAGCAGGGACAAGGAAAAAACAGTATTCCTCCACACTGGTGCTTCTCAAACTCCATATGTTGGGGGGCCAGATTTCTCCTTTTCTTTTTAAATGTCCAATTCATTGCTCGGTTTCACAGAGCTTGCCCTGCATGATGCATGTTCCACACGTGTCTCCTTACACAAGTGTCAAAGCATCTGATTCAGCCTGAACACGTGCAATTTCTGGACCTCCCTCACTGCATATGAACAAACAGCTCATTGTTCACACTTGGGGCAACACCACTGCACCAGGTGGTGTGTGCACATGGCAGGACCACTTTGTCAGCATGTACTCAAGTCCAACACACACACACACACACACACACACACACACACCCTACAACCCAGAACATCACTGCAGCACACACACCCAACTGGAAAGTGTACATGTTGCACTGAAAGAAGCACTCAAGCTCACTTACAGTAGGAATGAAGGAGCCCTGAACTGAAAATAACCCAACATTACTAGAAAATAAAATTATAGACAATATTCTTCATAAACATAGACATAAAATTCCATTTTTAAAAGAGAAGTAAAACAAATGCAACAATATACACAATACACAAAAGAAATGCAAGGTTGCTTCAACATCTGAAAATCAGTGTCGCTAAAATTAAAGCACTTGACAAAATGCAAATTTAGCTAATGACAACTTCCTGTGTACTAAGAAAAGAATCATTTCTATGTTATTCATTTCCATGATTTGATATGGGACAGATAGGGACTCCTAACTGTATGCTTCATGATGGAAAACGGAACCCTGGGCCTCTACCCTGGAGAGCAGTGAGGCCACCATTCTCACCACTCCCTCTCATGTACTGCAATGAGGGAGAAAGAAAGAAAATGCACATGTGTGACTTGGAAGGAAAGAGGCAAAGCTAATAAAGCTAATAATTTAAATGTAAGCCATCATTTTTGGATTCTTTGTAGTCATATAATCTATCTTATCCTTAGCCATACCAAAGTTCAACTCTCAGTTCTCACTCCCAGCATTTCAGACATTAAAAACCTTTTTAATTTTTTTCATAGACAAAATAATCTGTATAATATGATTAAAAACCCAGAGATCTAATGTAAATACCTAGTCTACAAAAATTCTGGTTCATATCAGTACTTTTTGCTGTGGGAGTCAAGTACAACCTTCTTTTTAATAAGTAACTGTCCCAACTCTGTGTTATTTGTTTATAAGTCAATTCCTCAATAAAATAAAACTTTTTTCCCTATCCTGTAGTTAGGTTATCTTTCTAAGGCATAGCTTCTTGTGTGCATGTCTGTGTGTGTGTGTGTGTGTGTGTGTTGTATGCACACACATGCACATGTGTTTGGGTTTTCATGTGGGGTTGGTGGGGCACAGCAGAGGAAAGGGAAACTTTACCAAAGGTATAGTCAGTAAATTACATCTACTTGTTCCTCTTTTTCCAGATAGCTATTTATCATTTCTTGAGCTCCTGTTGATTAGTTGCCATGATTTCCCCTTAAGCAAATCATACTGTTTATCTCCAAGTAGATTATGTGTGCTTAAATATTCAACAATTACCCCATTTATTACAAATTCTACCTGCTTCCCTGATTTTGAAATAAAAATGTACAATCTGCAGTGAACAAAGACCTCCATCAGAATGCTTTGTGGATGAATTACACAGAAGTTATTTATCATGATAAGGTGTATCATTTTCAGTCAAGGTAGTATATTGATACGTGCTTGAAAAAATTAAATTCTTTGTCAACACCACCCAGGCAGATCACTTTGTTTCTTAATGTTGGTGTTTCCAATTCCTGGCCAGGCATTCTATATTATATTCTTATTTCTATATGCTTTTTTGAATTCTGAATGTACAAGCAATTTGCTTAATAAAAAGTATATACTAGAGGCAAGACCCTTAGTACTCTGTAACAGAGAAAATATATACTACTGCATGGAACTTAAAAGTATTTGAATTTTGTTTCTAGTGATATAATTTTATTATCAAGATTGCTAAATATTAAACCTAATTATTTTCAGAGGAATATATTATTAAATTTTCACTGAATATCCTTGATCCAGCAGATTCCATCATTGATTACAAAAATTTATCCATGTTCAACTTTAAAAAAACTCTCAGGGAAAAGAGTGTAGCATAAGATCAAATGAAGCTAATCATGAGATGCAGTCATAATTAGGAATCACTTTATCATACTGTTCATTGACATGAACAATTGAGGAAATGTAGCATGAGTAAAGAGTAAATAGAGTAAACCTTGGTTCAATAAAAAAAGAAGGCAATGTATTGAAGTGGTTAAAAAATGGAATTGGGAGTCTACATTACATCACATTCCATAGAAAACCTGAGATAATTTTCTTGTCCAAGAGTTTTATTTTCTGCTCTCCCAAAAGAAGTGGAGGAAGTAGGACAGGTCAGCAGAAGCTAGAAAGTTGCTCAGTTAGATATTGGTTTTATTTTGATCCGAAAGGAATGCCCTTCAGCATGAATTGCAACACAGAATCATCCCCACCTGAGTCAAGTGGTCATCCATTTGTAACCCCCTATCATTCAGTCATTGGTAAGACCATTGGGAGGAACAGGAGGAATCATAGTCTCAGAATAGAGCAATTCTCTGAGTTATCACCCCATAGTCATGTCACCTGGAGGATGGAATTGCCAGCTGAATAAAAAGGAGCTAGTTGCACATCAAAATCTACTACAGGATCCCATTGTTCTGGCTTTGAATCCCACCCTGTAGTTATTAGTCATGAGACACTTTAAACTGTTCGCTCTTGGGTGACTTACCTATAAAACAGAATTACCCTCATTTCTTAAAGTTCTTTCAAGTGCATAAAAGGTAATAATGCATATATAGCACTTGAGATGCTGATGATAAAGAGTTCAATCAGTAGCTGCTTTAAATTATCCTACATGGACTAGAAGACAGGAATGATGAAAAGAATGGTATGTTTTCTTTCAATAAGACATAATGCTTGGCAAAGTTTCATAAGTAAAGAAATATTTTGGGGACCCTGGCCAGCAAACTATTACATAATAAAGACATTCTTGCCCACTTTAGATATCTATGCAATTGCTAAGTCTCTAGAAACACAGGGATGAATTTCAGTGACCAAGCCCAAGTGGTTGGATAAGTGCCATAATTCCCATGGGAGCAGTAGCCTGGTCTCGAAAGTGGAGAATTATTGGCAGAAGTCCCATCACTTAACATAAGTAATAGAATGGGAAGAAAGAAAAAATGGTGCAATCCATGAGGCACCTGATGAAACTTATTTGAGAGGCTATGAGATATGTGGTGACTGAGCCAGGGTGTGGGCAAGGCAGCTGATGCACAAGACCCAAGTCCAGTAATAGTAAGGAGGAGTGATGTTGAGAGTCAGCTAAAAGAGAACAGCACTAGGTCCTTAGGAACTACTGCTTTCTCATTCATATTAATGCTACATGTTTGACTAGCTTAAAAGAATAGGTACAGGTTCAGAAGAGACATTTATGATTGAAATCAACTTCAGTCAAATTCCTGAAGCTCTACTCAAGGGTAAGATCTATCAGGGAATGAAACACAAATGGATTGCAAGTTCAAAGCCAGCCTCAGCAACTTAGCAATCCCTAAGCAACTCAGAGATTCCCTGTCTCTAAGTAAGATACAAAAAAGGGCTGCAGATGTAGCTCAGTGGTTAAGTGCCTCTGGATTCAATCACCAGTAGATCCGAACTCCAAAAACACTGTCTTATGAACATTCCCTCACAGCAATAACAGTTTAAATCCATTTGCTAGAGTTAAATTGATATCTTCCATATCCTTGGAACATTGAAAAATGAGAGCTCTAGAGTTATTTTGATATTATGGTATACACAAGAATTCATTGAGACAGAAAAAATTATCTCAACTTTGTGTATTTACAAAACATTGTAGAAACAAAGAAATCAATGTTCACTATTATAATGTGATAATATAAAATTAATGTTATTTCAAGAAACAAAAGATTCTTTTGAATATTCAAAATACTTGACATGAATTATATCAGTAATGTTTTCATTTCTTTCAGGCAATAACAACACAATCTAGAGCTTATTTCCAACACAGAATTTATAATTACTCAGAGTTCTATCTTACAAAATAAAGCTATGAAAATACTGTGTCTTTCCTCACCACCTCTCCCCATTTTCTTACAAAACTTTAAGTAATCAATGAAACTCGTTCTCATAAAATGTGGTATCTCAGAGACTATCATTAAGAAATTGTACAGAATCATTTAAATGCTTAGTCTTAAATTTTTAAACTTCTGTTTCAGATGTATGGAAATTTTAAAATGTAATAATGGTTTCAATTTTTCTTAAAATCATCATAAAGGATATAGAGAGAACCTTTGCACACTATTGGTAGAGATGTAAATTAGTCTAGAATTTATGGAGAATAGTGTAGAAGTTCCTTGAAAAATTTAAAATGAACTAACACAAGATCCAGCAATCCCACTACTGGGTATATACCCAAAGGAAAGGATATCATTATGCCAAAGAGAACTCTATAGTCTCACCTTTCATTGCTAGTATTATTCGCACTATCCAAGAAATGGAAACAATCTAAGTGTTCATCATCAGCTGGTGAACAGATAAGGAAAACACAGGACATATACTCAATGGTATACTATTTGACCATAAAAATAATAAAACCCTGTCATTTGCAACACAACATATTATTTGTTGTTTATTACATTTATGAAATAAGTTGGGTACAGAAAGGGAAGCACTGCATAATCTCATTCATACATGGAAACTAAAAAAATTGATCTCATAGAAGTTGAGAGTAAAATGGTGTTTACCAGAGGCTGGGGAGGTGGTATCAATGAGAAGAGCTTAATCAATGGGTAGTACAGTTAAATAGCAGTAAGAAGTTCTGGTACTCTACACTGCATAGTAGGGTGATTATAGATCACAATAATGTACTATACATTTCAAAAGCCTAGAAGAAAGGATTTTTAAATATTTCACCATAAAGAAATCACAGGCATATGAGGAGATAGATATGTTTAACCTGATTTAAACATTACACAATATTCATGTGTATCAAAAATTACATGATTTCACATTCACATGTTAAATTTTTATGTTTTTATGTACCACCTAAGAATGAATTTATAAAAATCATGTTCATGAAAATGAGAATCTATCTATCTATCTATCTCTATCCTGGCAGATATGTAATCAAGTAAGAATGGCATGCCTCTGTGTAAATCTGAGTTGAAGTCCCAGATCTCTTTGACACAACCGTGACCTAGTATTCCTAATTATCAAATTCAAACACATCTACCTCTTTATTTCTCACAGGATTTATGAGAAAATATCAAAAATGAGGTATGAAAATTCTTATAGTTCATGGAAAGAGTGATTTTACAAATTTGAGTTAGTTAAGTGGTTTATTGCTTTAAAAAGCATAAGAGTAATAGAACACTTTTATTTGATTTTACCTTAGGTAATATATTGTCTATTGTAATAAACATTCATGAGAATATTAAGAAACAATACATATGATCACTCACAGAAGAAGGTACAATGTTATGTCTATGGATTTTTTTTCCACACTGTAGTAGATTGGCTAAGAATAAGGTAGATTCTGGAGGCAGAACATATGAGTTGATTTACCAGTCTATACTATTTAGTTTTCTGAATTTGATCCAATTTTTACATTTATCTTTCTTAGTTTATCATTTGTAAAATGGTGATAAAAGTACCCATCTGATAGACTTTTCAAAAGGATTGCATGGATTCATGGCAGTCACTGTTGTTTGTCAAATCCAAGATCTGTTCCAAACCTATTCCACTATAAAAGCCAAAAAGTGTGATGACTGATTTTCCAACCCCTCTCACTACTTGGGTACTAGGTAACAATGCCAGCAAAGGAGACCAACACAGACAAATATTGAAGTTTATAAGAAAGGTTTGGTTTACCTGATAAAAGGGGAAAGATGTAGCTGGGACCATCTTTTCTTCCTTTTTCTTATCTTTAACACAAACATATGACTTGAGATTGAGACACCTTGCAACTACAAGGACAAGGCAAAGAGAATGGAGGAGATGAAGTGAGAAATTATGGTGAACTGAACTAATATGAGCTATCAAACTACTTTAACACAAAAAATAAACCATTTAAGTAAATGTTATTGCATATTGTCACTTGCAGCTAAAAGTATTCCTAACTGATACAAGGTTAGTATATATAAAATGCTTGGAATAGTCTCTAGCCATTGTAAATGCTAAATGAGTTTTATCTCTAAGTATTGTAGCTGTCCCTTGGTATATAAGCATAATACATTCCAGGACTTCCTACATCCAACATTTGTGGATGCTCAATTCCTTTATGAATAAACAATGGTATATTGTTTGCATAAAACCAATGAGCACCCTCCCGCATACTTTATATCTTCTCTAAATTACTTATAATAACTAGTACAATAACAATACCATATAAATAAGTGCAATATCATATTATGGGGGAATAATGACAAGGAGAAAAGACTATAAATATTAAGCACAGAAGCAATTTTTAAAATTTAAAATTTCTATCTTTGATTGGTTTAATCTACAGACACAGAATCCAGAGATAGAGAGGAACAATTGCAATTTTCAGTTAATATTGTAAGTTATTAACTTCATTCAGTAATCTGATGTATATTTGTTTAATATCTTGTCTTATAATTTCAACAGCTATAATTTAGAATGCATTTTAAACATGATTGATTTGATTTATTGTAGCAATTTGTCTAAATGTCCATATTTGGTACCTACTTTAATTCAAGAGCCAATTATATCTGTTGAGCTCTCCTTGGTGTTCATCAATATATTACTAATTTTCAAGTGTCCTGTATTCAAGAAAGTTCTGGAAATATGCTTATAGGATTTTATCATTAGTTACTTTTTAATCCAGTTTTTAAACTTGCAACTTTTTGCAATGTTTTTCAATACAAGAATGCCTCTGTATTTATAAGCCATTTATATTTCTCAATGTCTACAATTAATAATGTTGTGTTTGAATAAAGTTTAAAATACTCTTAAGAACTGTCTTCTACAATATCTATCTACAATGCAGCAGGGTATATATAAAAGTCTAGAAAGAAAATAATAGATAACATGAAATAAAATTCTATAGACTGTAAAAAGTATAAGAAGGTTGCCTTTACAAGTAAAGTAAATAAGTAAATTTCCTAGCTAATTTAAAAAAAAAATAGAAACATAAAATCAAAGAAACATCCCAGGAAACAGCTCATTCAAATTGTGAATCTGTATCTACCTTTCTATTTAAATTCATTTTAGTTTAATTAACACTGTTTTTTTTTTTTTTTTTGTGAGGGAGTAACCAGGAATTGAACTCAGGGGCACTAGAACACTGAGCCCATATCCCCGGCCCTATTTTGTGCTATTTAGAGACAGGGTCTCACTGAATTTCTTAGCCCCTGTTTAATTTTTTTCACTTTTGCTGAAGCTGGCTTTGAACATGAGATTCCCTTGCCTCAGGCTTCTGAGCCACTGGGTTAATGGCATGTGCCACCACAACAAGATCTCAATTGGTGTTCTTAATTTCAATGCTCATCTTATCCCATAAACACATATTCAACTCTGCATTTTCATTCATTTTTCACCACTGAGGTAAAGACCATCATCATTCTCCAAATTATTTAGGCCTATAATTTGAATGTCATTCTGACCTCTCTTTCCCTATCATCTTACTTCTAACTTATTAGATATTTTATGTGCTGTTGAAGAAACAAACATATCACAAACATTTTATTAATTTGATTCTTCACACTGTATTACTTGATGCTTCTTAACCAACATCCATTTTCAAAATTTCCAGGTGAAATTTTTTCCACTTTAAAGATTTGGATTATACTCTCATCTAAGATTATTCCTTAAAGAAACATATAAGAACTCAGATAAGAATTCATTCCTGTTTTAGTACTTTAACTTCAACATTCTAAGTATTTTTTATATTTTTAATAAAAGTAAATTTAATAAAAACTTGGAACTGCCCTAGACCCAACTCTTCAAATCTTTATATTCACTAATTCATGTGACTGGTATGCTTCTATATGTATACCCTTTTCTTCTTGCAGCCAGTGATATTTTTATTATGATAAATCAAATCCCTATCACTTCCCATCACACTAAGAATATCACCTCAGAGAGGACTTTCCTAAAATTCCTATTTTAAGTTTCCATTTGCCTCCATTATCTTTTATCCCCTTTACCTTGCTATTTTTTCTTAATAGAATTTTTCCCTTGATATTTAATATACTTATTTATTTGATTCTGACTAGACTATAAATATTCTGAGGTCAGGGATCTTGCCTGCCTTCTTTACAACTTCTCCCGTGATGCCAAGAAAATACAGTAGCCCCACAGTAAGTATTCATGAACTCAATGAATGCCAGGCAATAAAAAGATATAACTTATCTTTCACCTTAATTGTCTTGTGAACTTAAATTCTAATAATTGAAAAATGTTTTTGCATTTTATGCCTGCAAAATTATCTCCAAATGAGAAAGTTAACCCAAATTGAACTCAGATCAGATTATGGTTTTAGGATCCTAATACAATATTTTCCATTTTTTATAAATAATGCCATGCATACTCCTATAGAAACTAAGCAAGAATTATGAAAATGTGATAATACTAACAGTAAGACAAGTTCCCATGAAATACAGCATCATCATTTGTTATGGCAAAATGAACTGTATTTGCTAATCAACACTAATGTCTGAGTCAAAGCTTAAAAGCTATTAAAAAACAAGCCCAAGGACTGGAAAAAGCTAAATTTGAATAACAGTTACTCCTGGTATGTTGCTGGTTTCTTGTTGTCTTTGTTTTACCAGATTCTTTACATCAGTGAACCATGTAGCATACTGGAGTCTTTCTTGTAGTGGGTAGGTGGTTTTCTGACCATTCCAGAAAATCATCCTGGGGAAATTCCCAAATGTTTCCAGACAAAACCAAATCACCCATTTTTTTATCTATTCTGGAATAAAACTTATTAACCTGTAAATGATTATGTAAGTGATTAACCTGTAAATGAATCGTAGTTTATTCTGGTTTTCTAGCAAGAAGATGAAAACTTCTTTGGAAAGGAGTGCTTCCCTTTACAGTGCGGGAATCATTCAAATGGAACAAGTATCCCCAGAGGAGAGAGTGATTTGTGGGCATTCCTTTTCCCAAGTTAAACCTGAGCACAACAAGGAGCCAAAGAGCCTGGTACAAATTTAGTTTATCCTACTTATGTGTTCTTGGACAGCTTATATAACTTTTCTGTATTTTGGTTTCCTTACTGGTAAAATGGTGAGACAATGGAATATTAAAAACTATAGTGAAAATTATATGAATCAGTGGATATAAAGTGCTTAGAGAAATGTCAGAACACATAGAAATACTAAACCCAGTGTGCCTTTATTTCCCCTTCTATTAAATTGATATAGCACTTACTTCCATAGAATTTTGTGAAGTTCGCTAATTTAATATAAGTAAAGCCCTTAGAACACTAACTGGAGTGTAGGAAGCACTATCAAATGAATATCATCATTATTGTTATTATTATTTGGGTTATAATTTGGTGCAATTTTTTGAAGCACTGATTTCTCCCTTATCTTCTGCTAATTTGATTACTACTTCTTAAGCCTTTTGTTTACTCCTTTCTTTTGGTGGTACCCAAGGATATATTCTCAGACCCCAACCTCATCTTCATTCTCTCTTGGTAATCATCACCTTATGTCATTGTCTTTTAGGAAGATGACTTCTTAAGTTTAACCAATAGTGCAGGACACTCCCAGGAACTCCAGACTTAACTGGACATCAATTTCCTTAAACATTCATGCTGTTTCCTCCTCTTTATTATCTTTACTTTTCGTTTATTTTATTTTCTACTTTAACTTCTCACCTCATCACCCTTCACATTTAATTTTCAAATCCTATTGATTAGAATTCACAATAAATTTTGTAAGCAACCCCTCCCTTCTACTTTCCAGAAGAGTGAGAGATAAAAATTCTGATGTAAGCCACATTGTTTTGTGATAATATGTACCAGTGGCTGTAGGAAACTAATACAGATGGTATGGATATAACAATTTTGTTTATCCATTTATCAGCTGATGGAAATTTGAGTTGTTTTCTACTTTTGGCAAATATAAATAATGTAGCTATTAACATTCATGTAAATCTATGATCCATTTAAGTTAATGTTTTAAAAGGCATGAAGGTTAGGTTGAGGTTCTTTTTATTTTTAACATATGGGTATTAAATAGCTCCAGCACCACTATTTGAAATGACTATACCCTTCCTGCATTAAATTGATCTCACATCTTTGTCCAATTAGCTACACCATACTTGCATGGTGCCCCTTCTAGTTTCTCCATTCTATTCCATTGATCTGTATCACAAAGTCCTGAAAATCTTGAAATCAATGCAGCGATTCCTCTTACTTCATTCTTCTTTTTGGAACTGTTTTAAGTTTTCTAGTTCCTTTTCTTTTCCTTATAAGTTCTAGAATAATCTAATCAATATTTACATAAACTCTTGCTGGATAAACCACAAGGTTTAAAACAACTACTTGTTTGTAGATAACTACCAAATGCAAATCTCCAAGACAGGTTCTCCTGAGTTCCTTACCTCTTACCACCCACCTGACAATTACACATGGATGTTTGGCTTTGAATTAATTTTGAGATGCTCATTATATCTTCAAGTTTATTCCGTAGTCTTCTCTCCTCATATTAAATGATATCTCTACTTATCCAGCTGTTCAAACCAAAAGACTACTCTACAAAAGTGACTGTCTTTCAATTTACACACACTTTTCAGAAAACATCTTTCATTAGCTTAGAAACATTTCATTTTTAAAAAACTCGTAACAGTAAAACCCAAACTCCTTATTAAATGCCCACAAAACACTTTCATTTCCCAGTCTTAACTTTTTTTTCCTTGCTACAAGCAAGGAAAGCAAGGTGACTGAGATTTAAGGGGGCACTCATTGCATTTGTCAGTGAGTATATCCTTAAACTTTGCCCTTTTGGAGTCTCATTTATCCACCATGGTTCTAGACCTGGGTCTCAAGTTTTTCCTCCCTTACAGTCTTGCCTAGACATCTCCACTGTCAATCAAGATTTACTCTCCCATGTTTTATGACTAACAACTTTTTGTCATTTGGGACCCTGTTCAGGCTTTAAGTATCTTATCTAAACTTACAATAATAATAGTTAAGATTTATTTACCTCATACTGAGATGGGCCCTATCTCAAGCCCATTACTTAAATTTAATTCTCACAACTCTTTTTGTTGAACACTACTGGCATCTCCATTTTATAGAGATGGTACAGAGATGGAACTGGTACAGAGATGGAAGCTAAGAAAATTGCTCAGGGTCTCACAGCTACAACTAATGATTCCACCAGAAAACAACCTAAGTAATTTGATTTCAAAAACTGAGCAACACTACTTTATTTCCTTTAGGGCCCTTACTATCTGAAAGTCTCATTTATTTGCATACTTTTTCTCATTAAAATATGAGCTCCAAAAAATAACAGAATGAATCAAAAACTATTACCCTAGATAAATGTATGATTACACAAATGGTATGCCTCCACTTCGTGTACAAACAGAGAAACAAGGTGTATCCCATTTGTCTACAATAAAAATAAATTTAAAAAAATATATGAGCTCCATGAGGCAAATTGGTTTGTCTTTAATGTTGTCTTATCAAACCTAGCTGGGCCTACTATACCTACTGATCCATAACATACACTGAATGAATGCATTTAGAAAGACAAATGTGACCCCCAAAGTAACTTACTTAAAAGTACTTACCTTTGAAAGTCTCTGAAGTAAATAAGTAACCAAGAATCTTCAAGGAAAAAATATACTGCTTAGCACCTTTTAAAGAATAGTGCATGGCTACTTCCCTCTTAAATAATCTTGGTATATAAATGTGCTCTGTTCTTTGATGAATCAACTTTTCTTTAGTAGCAAATATAATGTGCTATCAAGATTCCATCTAGAAGTCAGAAGTTGAAAATTGTGTTTGACCTTGGGCTGCTTTCTCCTGGGGTTTGAATCATTTACTTCCTGTCTGGTTGTTTAAATCTGTACAGTCTTTGTAGCTCCTTGAACCCACTGCTCCCTGCACCCCCAGTTCTTGGCTGAGTTTCCTCTGGGACATCTATATTTCACAGCAGGCAAGTGTCCAATGGTCTAAGTGTCTAACCCTGACATCACCTTAAGTGTAAAGAATTCCTTGAGGGTCCTCCTCGTGGCTCCTCTTGGATCACACTGTCTGATGGCTTTTCGCATGCATAGTGCTCCACCAGTGGAGTACTTTCCCTGGGACACACATTTAGCAGCAGAACTGGCCACAGGTGATGGACAGGACGGTGGACGGCCAGGAAAGCCTGGTCTTGTTGGCTTCTGCCATAACTGGGCATTCCTGCCCCAGCAAATGGTTCACCAAATACTGTATAAGGACAGCGAGAGAGTACCTGAAAGGAACCAAATTTTCGGTCAGGAGCCTTTCAGTCTGTTGGACACGCCAGGTTGCCACCCCTCAAGCTCTCCTCTGGGTTAGTAGGAGCCTCGGAGAAGGGGGGCATACACGCAGCCATGCGCCTGTGCGGAGGCCTAGGTCCCAGCGTTCTCAAGTTGCTCCCCCTCATGCCATGCTTGGTGCGCGGCCCTGCGCACGCACACTGCGCAGGCGCTGGGAGAGCTGCTGGGCTGGCATGCAGCAGACGCTGTAGTGGGCCCGTTCAGGGGTGTTTCGGTGGCTGGCTGAGAGGAGAGTAGCGTTAGCGAGGATGACGGCTGGCAGATCAGATACCTCTAACGGGCTTCCCAGGTAGGGCTGGGGCCTTGTGTGTATGGTTTTAGAAGGTGAGGCCCTGCCCAGAAGCTTTTTATCTCCTTCGGGTGTTTTCCTTTTCACCAGCGTTTCCAAGTTTGGTCTGAAGCAAACCCCTCATTTTTCCTTCCTTTCTGCAGATGTGGTTTTCACAGGTGCACTGCTTTGACTTTCAGGCAGTTCCTCCCTCAGGTTCGGACCTGGTCTTGCCACTCCTCTTAGGTATGGACACTGCATAAGCTGTCCCTGTGGACTGGACCCTGACAGCTGTGTCCTCAGCAGATGCCACTGTTTCCTGAACTGAGAATGGAAACACGATTAACACGGAGTTAACTTTTTGCCTATTTTAGTAATTAAACATCCCTTTGCCTACAGAAGAAAATAATGCAATGTTTAAGAAGGCATTGACCACTGGAGATACTTCCTCAGTGGAGGAGCTCCTGGATTCTAGTGACAGTTAAGGGGTAATGTCAACTGAACACAGTCTTCTAAGTTAACAAGCACTCCTTGTTTCAAGAGGCTTGGGCTGCTTTTCTAATGAAAACGAAATCGACGTTGATATAACTGTGGTTCTAAATATCTCAGTTGACTTTGAGTTCTGCCTGCCTTAATTTTTTGACTTCACATTGCGTGCCATGCTAATTAACTTACATTGGTTCTTACAAATCATTCAAGAGGGCTATTCGGACTAATCCTACCCCACCCTGAGTTTTCTTTTTCAGTATTTACTTTACTGTAGTTTATATTTCTCAAGAATTGTTTCTAATTGTATATGTTGTAGTTTTCTTTTTCTATCCTGTAGTTTCTGCTTTTGGTGGGATGAGGCCTGAGCTTAGATGTTATAAAAAACTGCCTTGAATATTTGTTCCAGCTTTATTGCCTATTCTGTGTAGTTTCTTAGGAAAATTACTTGAACTTTTGGAGCATCTGTTTGTTTATGTAAAGCATCACAATTCTCTCCTGTGCTTTATTTTGCTTTTCTGTTTATTAAATATTTTTTAAATTACCTTTATATGCAAATGTAAATTATTGACTCTAATGGTTGAATTTATGCAACAATATAACAGATATTTACCATCTAGTTATAGTTACAAAACTTTCACACACAAAATAGATGAGATTGTATATAGCAGAATGATTTTCTTCTGTGTTAGTGATGATATATGATTTGGTAGAAAGTAAAATCTTTTGTAAACAAATGGATCACTCTTTGATTACTAACTCTGCTGCTCAATGGTTCTGTAATCTGGACCCAGGTACAAACTTTCCTAATCTTCAATTTCCTCCCTTGTAAAATATGGATGCACTTGTATAAAAGGATTTTTGGGGAGAGAGAGAATTGAAATGAGACAATGTGTAAATTAAAGGATGTAGAACATATAAACAATATACAAATGTTTGTTATTATTAGCAAATGAAAAAGATGTTGGACTTGGTGGTCAGGTGGTGGAACTTTGTTTCTACTTGAAGAATGATATTGAATGAAATTTGAAAAAGGAGAAAGAAGCCAGAATAACTAATATAAATGCATTTATAGTGTTAGTAGTGTTGGCTGGGAAAGAATAGGCAGAAATTTTTTTAAAAAGAAAATTTGTCCTGGGAATAGTGGGATGAGATTCAATGAAGATGATGGAGGCTCTTGAAGAATTAGAACTTGATATACTTGATAGTGAAAGACCCTCCGTCCCCCTGTCCAAGGAAGATCACGCGAAGACACTGGATGCAAAAGCAAGAGGCTGTTTATTGGTACACAGGCACCTGCGGGTGCTCAGTAAAACCTCGGCCGGAGCTTCGGTGAACTGGCACACCGGGCTTTGGGGTACAGGTTTTTTTATAGGGTAAAGGGGCAGGTTTCGCGCGCGGTAAGCAACAGGTTTCTTATTGGTTATTTTGAATCCAGCATTTAGACATCCTTGGAAAAGCCATAATTTTACTTTAACTGGAGAGGGGGAAATGAAAGATAGAGACACAGGTTTTCCCAAATTGCCTGCAGCCTCGCACTTCCGCACCTGCATAAACACAGGCTTTCCCTAATTGCCCGCAGCACGGGTCGTAAAAATGGTAAAGAATGTATAAACACAGACTTCTCTCATCTTATCTGTGAAGTCCAGGGGAGCTGACCCGAGAAGGAACCTTACTAAGGATAACCCTCCGGGGGGGGGGTCAGAGCGGCTCAGAACTTAAGATAACATGCTTCACAGGCCATAATTTTACTTCGTCATTTACAGTCCTTTGTTATCTCATCCTATTTACTCTGTCCTTGGTCAGGAATCTGGTATCAGAAGTTTTACAGGACAGTTTTATAGTTCCTGCTTATCAGCTCCTGTTAGTTCAGACATGCTCTGACTTTCCCAATTATCCTGCCCCTTTCTTAACTAAATCTTCAGATAAATTCCTTTAACATGCCCCGTTAATGATTTTTCTTTTTCTCTTAAAATAGGCCTGAGCTGATGGGGCAGGGGTCTTTTCATTCCCCCCTTTTTCTTTATCATAGATAGAATCTTATATCCATTTGTCCATCTTGCCTCGGTTAGGGAGAGTATCCATCAGTTTGCTTAATCATTTGGTACTGTTGGGTAAGGACCATAGTCTGGATTGTAGAGAGTTGGTCCCTCATAAACTGCACTAGTCTGTTCAAGATGCAGGGCCCAAAGGTGAAAATTAGTATTAAAATTATCAGAGGGCCAGCTACAGTAGATAGCAAGGTAGTCAACCAGGGGGACTTACTAAACCATTGTTCAAACCATCCTTGTTGTGCCTCAAATTCTTTCTGCCATTTGGCTAATCTTTCTGTTACCTTTTCCATGGTTTCTCTGACTACTCCTGTATGGTCAGCATAGAAACGGCATTGTTCCTTTAGGGCCACACAAAGACCGCCTTCCTGTAGGAACAGTAGGTCTAATCCCCTTCGATTTTGCAACACAATTTCAGAAAGGGAGGTAAGAGATTTTTCTAGGGCTGTAATGGATTTCGCCATAGCAGCTAGGTCCTCATTCATGGCGGCCTGTTGATATAAGTATTGATTTCCCTGTACTATTGCAGCTGTTCCTGTACCGATTCCTGCAGCAATTTCTCCCACTCCTAGTAATAGAGCTAGGGTCAGGCTTATGGGTTCCCGGGGGTACCTCTTTTGGCCTTCCAGATGACCCAGAACATACTCTGATTGTAAGTAGGATATCCTAGGCCATAACTGGACTAATACACAGAAATTGGTTGTGACAGTTAGAATGGCAGTGGACACACAAGGGGTCAGTCCTGTGTTACATGCCCAGTAGGTCACATTAGGTCCCCAGATATATTGATGGCCACCCTGAGCTGTGAGGGTCTGATTGCAAAGGGAGTGATGCAACCTAGGTACCTTGCCTATACATAGGCCTCGCCCACTGACTTCAGGGAGTGTAAGTTTAGAGCCAGGTAGGGAGGAACACTTGCTATTAGGGGTACTGCTATTCATCCAACCAGCTGTGGTGGCAATTCCTTCATAATAAGGTGGGCTAGAGGCTAGACATAACCAACAGTCTAGGGTTTTATTTGGATAGGTAGTGTTGAGGGCTTGATAGGCTCCTTGGACTAAATTAAATAACCGATTTCCGGTACCAAGAATAGTGGGAGATGGAGTTGGGACTGAATCTACAGAAGTTACTGTGACTGGGGCTACCTTGGGTGGCGTTCTGGGCGGCGAGGGAGCTTTTTGATACCCTAGCACAGGATTGGGTCCTATGGGGAGGTTTACTTTTGGGAACTGTGTTAATTTGATTTTGAAGACCACTCCGGAGTCCTTACCTGATAAATGCCATCTAAGTCCCCATGTTCTCCCGGTAATCCAGGGCTCGAGCTTTGTTTTACCCTGGTGGGTGAACTGGATTTTAAGGGGAAGTGAGAGACCCGAGGAGAATTGGGAGTTTGACACGTAACAGGTATGGCCATCTGAATCGGGGGAAGGGAAGTTTTTGGTTACCCGTATTAAATCCCATTGAGAAGTCGGTGTCCAGTATGCATCCCCAGTGGTTTCACACCCCCACTGGGCACAAAAATATTCTTCATATCCTCCACATTTATGTGCTAGGGGCCTGTCCCTGCCGTCTCGGGGACATACATAGAAGTCAGATTGGGCCAAACGACACCTGGCGACCGGGGTTGAACACCCCGGAGCAGTGCCCTGCTGGGGCCTAGGGGCCATTTTGGAACTGAGTTGGTCAGGTTGTCGGTCAGATATATCCCACCAGTCTATGCCCGCAGCTAGTTGGCAGAAATCCGGAGTTAGATCAGGCCACCAGGTCCCTGGGGTATGGACTGCAGTAGTAGTCCAAACTATTTCTCCAGTTTGAGAGTAAACTTGCCACGTTAGTTGCATGGGGGTATGGAGACTGTGACTGGTTACTACAAAAGGAAAACAAACAATAAGGACAATCAAATGCGAGTAAGTCTTATCTTTAGAGGATTTTGAGTGCGTTGTAATTTCCATGTTGATTCTTGGGGTGTAGGGATGGAGTCTTGTGGATGTGCCGCTTTCGCGTGGGCTGCGTGGATCCAGGCTGCAATGCCGTCTACCTTGATGGCAGTAGGGGTGGTCAGCAAGACGGTGTAAGGTCCTTTCCAGCGAGGTTCAAGGTTTTTGTTCTGATGCCTGCGGACCCAGATGGTGTCTCCTATCTTGAAGGAGTGTGGCACTGTTGGTTTCTCCAGTTGTTCCTTATAGGCCGCTGCTAGGGGCTTCCAGACTTCGTTTTGGACTAACTGCAATGCACGTAGATGGGTCTGCAGGGTGGGGGTGAACAGAGCAGAAATCTCAGTTTCATAGAAATTGACAGTGGGTGGTGGGGCACCATACAGAATTTCAAAGGGGGTTAGTCCTTGAGGGCCAGGGGTGTTCCTGGCCCTGTACAGAGCTAATGGCAGGAGTTGCACCCAGTCTCTAGTGCCAGTTTCAAGCGTTAATTTAGTTAAAGTCTCCTTGATAGTTCTATTTATTCTTTCTACCTGCCCTGAACTTTGGGGTCGGTAAGCACAATGTAATTTCCAATTAATCCCCAATGTACTGGCCACTAACTGACTTACCTGGGAGGTGAAGGCAGGCCCATTATCTGAACCAATAGTCCCTGGGGTACCATACCTTGGAAAAATTTCTTCCAACAGCTTCTTTGCCACAACTTTAGCAGTCTCATGCCGAGTGGGATATGCTTCTACCCATCCTGAAAAAGTGTCCACAAAAACTAAAAGATACCTGTGTCCATACATCCAGGTTTGATTTCTGTAAAGTTGACTTCCCAACTGGTTCCAGACTTGTGCCTTCTGGCCCGGGTCCCAATCCCAAATTTTATTTTACCTGTGTTAACCTGAGCACAAGCTTGATAATTTCTCACAACTTGCCTGATGATTGAGTCTCTGTGGGGCAGGTATAGATTTCCTTCTCCACGATCCAAGAGGGTTCTCATCTTTTTAGCTCCCAAATGAGTAAGTCTGTGCAAGGATCTTATTAGTTCTTTGGTGTGTTTGATAGGCATTACAGTTTTTCCCTGGTATTCCCATGTGCCTTCAGCCGGGTTATAGGTGGCCTCTAGATGTTGCACAATGTCCAAATCTGGGTCCTCATAGACCCAACGTTCCTCGAAGCCCTCGGGTGGCTTTTTAACCTTTTGTGGCAATAGGGTAGTCACTAGGAGTTGTGGGCCTAAAGCTGCATTCCTAGCAGTTTTGTCTGCCAGTCTGTTTCCTTTTGCCTCTAGATGGTCTCCCTTTTGGTGGCCAGGGCAATGTATTATACTTAGTCTCTTTGGCAGAAAGAGGGCCTTTAATAAGGCTAAGATTTCAGTCTTATTCTTGATCTCTCTTCCCTCTGAGGTTAATAACCCTCGCCGCCGATATATTTCTCCATGGATATGGGCGGTAGCAAAGGCATACCGACTGTCTGTGTATACATTGAGTTTCTTCCCCTCAGCCAGTTTTAAGGCCTGCGTCAGAGCTATCAGCTCTGCTCGCTGGGCTGATGTTCCTCCCGGTAACACGCTCGCCCAGATTACCTCTGATTCAGCGGTGACGGCTGCTACTGCTCGTCGTTCCCCGTTTAGCAAATAGCTACTCCCGTCAGTGAACCAGACTAACTCCGCGTCCGTCATGGGTTGGTCTAACAGATCTGGTTGGGTTCCTTGGGTCTCTGCAAGAATCTGTTGGCAATTGTGGGGGATGGGTCCCCCGGGGAGGGGCAGGAGCGTGGCTGGGTTTAGAGTTACTAAAGGACCGAACCGGATTCGGTCCGTGTCCAGCAATAAAGACTGGTAGTGGGTAAGCCGGGCATTGGAGATCCAGCGGTCAGGAGGTTGCCGGATTACTGCTTCGATGGCATGTGGAGTTAACAAGGTTAGTGGCTGTCCCAGAGTCAGTTTAGTAGCATCCTTAAATAGGATTGCTACTGCTGCTATCATCCGGAGGCAGGGAGGCCATCCTGATGCCACAGGGTCCAATTTTTTTGACATGTAGGCGATTGGGCATCTCCATGGTCCCAATTTCTGGGTTAGGACTCCCTTTGCATATCCCTGCTTTTTGTCAACAAAGAGGTCAAAAGGCTTAGTGATGTCCGGTAAACCCAGGGCAGGGGCAGATAGGAGGGCCTGTTTGATGTGATCAAACGCCCTCTGGTGTTCATTTGTCCAGGCGAAAGGGCTGTTCTGCTTTGTTAATAGGTACAGAGGGGCTGCTATCTCTGCAAATCCAGGAATCCATAGTCTACAAAAACCTGCTGTCCCCAGGAATTCCCGTAGTTGTTTGGGATTCTGGGGAGTGGAAATACTCGAGATAGTTTCTTTCCGGACTGTGGTGAGCCATCTCTGACCATTATGAAGCTCATATCCGAGGTAAGTAACTTTCGTCTGACAGATTTGTGCTTTCTTTGCAGAGGCCCGGTACCCCAATTGCCCTAGAGCCTGCAGTAATGCTTTGGTCCCTTCAATACATTCTTCTTCGGTAGGGGCCGCCACTAGAATATCATCTACGTATTGGAGCATTATTAGGGAGGGGTTTCTTACCCGTAAATCAGCTAAGTCCTGATGTAGGGCTTTGTCAAAAAGTGTGGGACTGTTCTTAAATCCTTGTTGTAACCGGGTCCAGGTCAATTGTCCTGAGAGTCCTTCCTCAGGATCCTTCCATTCAAATGCAAATAGGGCCTGGCTCTGGGGACTTAACCTCAAGCAGAAGAATGCATCCTTTAAATCTAGGACAGTATACCAGGTATGAGTGGGAGGCAAGGTACTGAGGAGGTTATAAGGGTTGGGTACCGTGGGGTGGATGTCTTCCACTCTCTTGTTTATCTCCCTTAAGTCTTGGACCGGGTGATAGTCTTGAGTCCCTGGCTTTTTGACTGGGAGTAAGGGGGTGTTCCAGGGTGATCGGCAAGGTGTCAGTATGCCTTGATCTAGAAGCCGCTTGATATGCGGTTTAATGCCTAGGTAAGCTTCCCTGGACATGGGGTATTGTTTAATATTGATAGGTATTGCAGTGGTCTTGAGTGAGATCACTATGGGGACTTGGCATATTGCCATTCCCATTCCCCCAGTTTCAGCCCAGGCCTCTGGGTAGGAGCTGAGCCAATAGTCCATATATTTGCCAAGTTCGGGGAGTTGGTCAAATAGTCTATATTCATCTTCCAAGTTAAAAGTCAATATATGGAGAGGCACCCTATTGGGCCCACTTATGGAGGCCCTTCCATTCTCAAAACAAATCTGGGCTTTTAGTTTGGTTAGTAAGTCTCTTCCTAGTAATGGGTATGGACCGTCGGGCACATGCAGGATTGAGTGGGAGACCTTACCTGAGGCAAGGTGGACTTCTCTTTTAGTGGTCCTTCGATATGGTTTGCATCCGGTGGCCCCCTGGACCCATGTCGTCCTTCCACTTAGGAGTCCGGGGTCCTGCGTCAGCACTGAATGTTGGGCTCCTGTGTCCACTAGGAAGGTTACCGGTTCCTCCCCCACTTGTAGAGTTATCCGGGGCTCAGGGGGGAGCTCCTGGCCCTGACGTCCCTAATCTTCATCATCCAAAGTTAGTAGTTGAGGGGTTTTGTTGGGGTACCTCCTTGAGTCGGGGAGCCTTTTGGGATTTCTTGGACAGTCTTTTGCCCAATGTCCTTTTTCCTTACAGTAGGCGCATTGGTCGTGTTCCACTTGGGGCCTGCTTCATCCCCTTTCTCTTCCTGGTTTAGTCCCTTGTGACCCTGTCTGAGCTATTGCGGCCAGTACTTTACTTATTTCTTTATTACGCTTTTGATCCCTCTTATCTAATTCCTCTCAGTATCTTATATCCCTTTCTTCCTGCACTTTCCTAATCCTCTCTTCTTTCTCTTCTGGAGTTTCCCTCTTATTGTAAATCTTTTCTGCTTCCTTTAACAAATCTGCCAGGGAGAAATCCTGCAGATTATCCAACCTTTGTAGCTTGCTTCTAATGTCAGGGGCAGATTGCCAAATGAATGCCATAGAGACATTGCCTTTCTGTTCCTCACTATCTGGGTCGAAAGGAGTAAACCTTCGATATGCCTCCTTCAATCTTTCTAGAAATGCAGTAGGGGTTTCGTCCGCCCTCTGAACAGTTTGTCTTACCTGAGCCAAATTGGTGGGCCTTCGTCCAGCCCCATGGAGACCCGCTGTGAGTAACTGGCGATAGAGACATAGGTGGTTCCTACATTCATCAGTATTGTAATCCCAATCAGGCCGCGTCAAGGGAAAAGCCTCATTAATCAGATTGGGGAGATGTGTGGGATGCCCATTGTCCCCAGGAACATTTTTATGGGCTTCTAATAAGACTTTTTGTCTTTCCTTGGATGTGAGGAGAGTTTGGAGAAGCTGCTGGCAGTCATCCCAGGTTGGTTGGTGGGTCACTAGAATGGACTCAATTAAAGAGGTTAAGGCTACAGGGTCACTCGAGAAGGAAGGGTTATGGGTTTTCCAGTTATAAAGGTTGGAGGCAGAGAAAGGCCAGTATTGATATTGACCATTAGGGCCTCCAGTCTGTCTTAAGGAGAAAACCTTTGAGGTTTCCCTAGAAGTTGTAGGCTCCTTGCGCCCTCGGAGTCTTCCCACCATTGGAGAGGGGTCTGGGAGGGTTCTGGCAGTTGGGGGTTCCTCATCCTCCTCGGAGGAATCCGGATGAGGGTTGGTGTTGGGGAGAGGTTGAGGAGGGTAAGGTGGGGGTTCTTCTGCTAGTAGATCTATTAAGGTATTTTCCTCGGGCGAAAGGACAGTCCGAGGTTTCGACTTAGGAGGAATGGAGGGCTTGGATTTATCCAGTACAGGGTATAGTCTAGAGGTTTGGGCAGTCTGAGGAGGGACAGGAATAAAAGGAGCGGGAGGAGGAAGGGAGGGCTCGTTAGGAAGGGAAGAGAGGAAAGGTTTTGGGGTAGCGAAGGGGGTGACCCATGGTGGCGGGTCAAAAACCAGGTTTTCCCAAGTCACGATGTATGGAACTTGGTCAAGATGTCCTTTAGGGCCTGGAGTGAAGATGTGGGATTTGACCTGTGAAACAAGATTGGGATTAAAGGACCCTTCTTTGGGCCAGCCTACGTTGAAGGTTGACCATTCAGAAGTGCAGAGGGTTACCCACTTCTTCTTTTTGACCTTGACCGATAAGTTGCTGGCACGGTTTCGGACGTCCTGCCAATGGTTGAGGGTGAGACTCAGGGGGGTTACCATGGATTGCCCCATTTCAGTCTCGCTGGTAAAAAGGAAATTAAGAAACAGGCACAAACACAAGAGAACGCAGACAAGACAACAGATTACAAACGCTGCGCGTCTTCAGTACAGACCGAAAGTACCAAGTGGCGTCGGGGAGCGCAAGCCCCTCCAGCCAAGCAACAAATTACAAACGCTGCGCGTCTTCAGCACAGGCCAAAGGTACCAAGTGGTGTTGGGGAGCGTAAGCCCCTCCGGCCAAAAACAAGTCCCGATGAATCGGGCACTAGGACCCCTAGGACGTCTCCCAGGGTGGCAGGGGAGAAGTCTGAGTTCGTCAACTCCTTCTCGGGCTGCCCAAAGTACAAAGTGACCATGCGTGATCGTACAAACGCTGCGCTCAAGTGACGTAGAAACAAACATGAGACACGAAACAAACACGACAACGAGCTCCAGCTGGCCAGTTTACCTCCCAGTAGTTCTTCCAGAATTTCCTCGGGCAGGGATTTGGAGCAGCAAGTACACAAATCTCAGTGGGACCTCCAGATGAAAGACCCTCCGTCCCCCTGTCCAAGGAAGATCATGCGAAGACACTGGCTGCAAAAGCAAGAGGCTGTTTATTGGTACACAGGCACCTGCGGGTGCTCAGTAAAACCTCAGCCGGAGCTTCGGTGAACTGGCACACCGGGCTTTGGGGTACAGGTTTTTTATAGGGTAAAGGGGCAGGTTTCACGTGTGGTAGGCAACAGGTTTCTTATTGGTTATTTTGAATCCAGCATTTAGACATCCTTGGAAAAGCCATAATTTTACTTTAACTGGAGAGGGGGAAATGAAAGATAGAGACACAGGTTTTCCCAAATTGCCTGCAGCCTCGCACTTCCGCACCTGCATAAACACAGGCTTTCCCTAATTGCCCGCAGCACGGGTCATAAAAATGGTAAAGAATGTATAAACACAGACTTCTCTCATCTTATCTGTGAAGTCCAGGGGAGCTGACCCGAGAAGGAACCTTACTAAGGATAACCCTCCGGGGGGGGGGGGTCAGAGCGGCTCAGAACTTAAGATAACATGCTTCACAGGCCATAATTTTACTTCGTCATTTACAGTCCTTTGTTATCTCATCCTATTTATTCTGTCCTTGGTCAGGAATCTGGTATCAGAAGTTTTACAGGACAGTTTTATAGTTCCTGCTTATCAGCTCCTGTTAGTTCAGACATGCTCTGACTTTCCAATTATCCTGCCCCTTTCTTAACTAAATCTTCAGATAAATTCCTTTAACATGCCCCGTTAATGATTTTTCTTTTTCTCTTAAAATAGGCCTGAGCTGATGGGGCAGGGATCTTTTCAATAGCATATATGGTTTTTTGAGTCTTTTGAAGGAGCCTACTGCTAAGTATTTAGTCAACCATTTGAAATTTGATTTTAATTACAAAATATTGAAAGGTCATTAAAAAACTATAAAAAATACATACATGTAAAGTGGAAAGATATGTTGCCTTTTTTTTCCTACTCACACACCCTTACTGCTTTTTTGGGGTATTTTATTCTACATGTTCTCATTTAAGTCTTTAATAACTTTTACTATTATTTTGCATTCAAAACCATTTTTGTTTTTGAAACATATTTCTACACCAGTCAAAACCTTTAATTAAAAAATGAACTTGTGCCAGATGAGGTGGAACAATTCTGTAATCCCAGGGGCTCTGGGGATGAAGCTGGAGGATCATGAGTTCAAAGTCATCCTCAAAAATGTAGTAAGACCCTAAACAATTCAGTGAGACAATATAAAAAAGGGCTGGGAATGTGTCTCAGTGATTAAATGGTTAAGTGCCTGGAATTTGGTATAAAAGAAAAAGTAACAGCCATTTTTAAGTTTGAAGGTGTCTCAAGGGTTTGTTATTTTTCTGTATAGTAATATGTTTAGTTCTCTATGAAGTATTTTGCATATTCAAGAAAGATATAGAAACCCCCACACACACAGTTGATCACTTTCCTACAGTTGTTGAGTATCATTCCTATGAATTTCTTTATATTTTTATGATATCTGTATATATCCAAAAACAATGTAGTGTTATTTTGAATATTTTGAACTATATAGTATGTTGCATTAATCCTTATAAGATACCTGTTTTAAACACTATACCTAAAACTTAATTTTAATATTATAGGTGATTGGTAAGAACTTTTATATCAAATGTTTTATTTTTTTTGTTTCATGTCTTTTCATTTATCTACATTTACTATCAAAATTCAAATAGTAGTATCAAATAAAGAAAGAATGAGAAAGTTACTGTTTTCTGAACTCATATGCTTTCAGTTGTAGCAATTTAAAGAGGAATATTTCAGAGTCAACAAGTTGGGATAGCATTTTATGTATGTACTGAGATTGTTAAGTATTTTTTCTCTCAATATTTTTCATCTGCCTTATATCATTTAAAGTGAGATAATTGGGAATTGGACATATCTAGATTTTCAGTGACTTAATATTTTAACAGAAAAAAGTAAAACCTGCCCTAAGTTTATATTTTTTTGGTGATATTACCTTCATCTTTGCAAGTGGAATACATCAGAGCCAAAGACAATAAAATCTGTAAATTATACAGTGTTAAAGCCAAGTCCATATTCAGTGGTACTTCATATATAATTTTTCCTTCTTTGAAACAAAAATGTTTTCCTAATTGAGATTAGCAAATTCTACTTAGGTTGAAGTGAGAGATTGCCATTGAAATCTCTATCTCCTTATAGAAAAGTTTTTACCTAAATGTAATGGATTGTGTTCATTTACTTACTGTATCTTTATCCTTCTATTACATCTTTTATGCTCTTCCTCAGTCCAAATACAGTTCAGTCTTTTTGTACATAGCCAAATTTATCAATATTACTACGGAAAAACATATAATTTCAAGGATTTTAACATTACATTATTAAGGACTTTAAGGTCAACTAGTTCTTGTCCTAGTTACTCTCTATCCCTATAACACTCTGAAACTTTTTCCTACACCTAAGTCCTGATATATCATCTGTGAAGGGAATTCTAGCTCACTACTTATTATTCATTTTTCTAAGGTAGAACCTGATAGTCATTTTTGATTTCTTCTTTTTTTCACTCCTTGTCAAAATAATGTTAAATTCTGATGATCCTTCATTTGAATGTCCTTTTGTTATACACACTCTGCCCCACCCTACACATGACCTCTCTCTCTGTGTCTCCCTCTGCCCCCTTCTCTCCCTCCCCCTCACACCTCTTCTCTCTCCCTCTACTTCTCCCTCTCTCTCTCTCTCCCTTTTTCCCCTGACCTTAATTTGATGTTCATAAATTGGTCTCCATGCATCCTGCCCCATTCTCAACAGTTATATATCTATGTTGCCTTCATAATACAGATAGAATGATGTTAATCCCTGGATCACAAAGTGTAGTTTGTATTTCATAACAGGGCTTTCATAATCTAACCTAAACCTAACTTTTTAGCTTCTTGTTTTATCTGGTCACCCATGGGTAAGCTTTGTGTTGAAGAGAAAGTTAGGATATCTTAGGGAATTATGTGGTATTTGCAATCTTAGATATGGTCCAAGTGTAATATTCTAATTTAAAAGACACATTCCCTCTCTGAAACCTTTCCCAACTCCCCTAAGAAAAAGAAGTGGCATAGAAAAATCTCTTATACTATAAACTATTTTATACTTATATTGATAAATGCCGATCAAGACTCAGAATATAGCACATATAGTGAACTTAAGTTAGCAAATTTATCAGTCACAATATTTCTATTTTTCTAAGACCATTATTACCAAGAAAACCTCTTACAGAATAAACTACATTTATATATACACATAGAGACATATGTCTCTATGTGTATATATGTTACACACACTGCAGTGAGGATTTTTTTTTTACTGTTTTGTTTTTGATTATGGGACTTTTAAAAGATTGTTTTTGTGTTGACAGGCATTAGTGTACATTCCAACTTTTGGTATAGATGGACCCCTCTAATGTATGCTGCTAGCGTTGCCAATGTAGAGATGTTTCAGATCCTTTTGGAGAGAAGTGCTAATGCAATCTTTGATAAGGGTAAGATGTTTGATAAAATTTAACTGGTTATGTCTGCTGTGATTCTTTTGATCCCAAACAGCAATTAGGCAAGAAGAAAAAAGTTAAAGCAGTTTGGAAAATAACCTATTAGTTGAATGGTGTAAATAATCTGCACAATCAATTTAGAAGCCTAATTCAGAAAACTCCTTGCACAAAGGTAGATTCTAGATATGTTTTCTTTATAGCATATCGTTATGTACTTCTAACTTCTATAGTAGATTTGACTATTTTTAAAGAAAAAAATACATTGAAAGAAACCAAAAGAGTGAATTTTTGGAAAAGTTCTTGAAAATCAGTTTATGAAATTGTAAACTCAACTTTAAATTATATCATGTAAAGTTGTTTCAAAAGTAGTTTATTTAATATGTTTATTTCTGTTTTTGTCAGTAAGTGATTTCCACTCAGTAGCACTTTGAAAGTTTTTAAAGAACAAAAGTATATATTTTTATATCCAGCTTGTTATATTGATTTAGCAAATCACATTTTTTGCTGTCCTGGCAATTAAAGCCAGAGTGCTCTACCAGTAAGCTACATTCTTGGTCCTTTTTATTGTTTTATTTTGTGACAAAGTGTCACCTAGGTTGCAAGGCTGACCTCAAAGTTGAGATCCTTTTGCCTCAACCTGTAAGTCACTGGGATTATACACATGTGTACCTGGTTTAACTTGTTTTAATGAGTAGTTGAATTCACTTCATGATTAACATATAGGTTTTATTTTAGAGTTAAATTTCACATTCTTTTTTGTATGTATATTAAGTACTTATAAAACCCTCCTTGTTTCTTTTTACATATTTTCTCTTAGTTTTACATTTAAGAACATTTTTCATTTTGTTCTTTAAGAATATCACTCAAAGAAATCTACATTTAAGAATGGTTTTTTGAGGGGCCCTCCAAGCTGCCATTCTCACCATGCTGCACCAAACCTGCCACTAGACTCAGGATTCAAAAAGAAATATTGAGAGACTTGGGACCAACTCAAAGCCACCTTGTGAGTCTCTCCCATTGGGGAGGCATGCTGGATGGGGTGGAAGTCGTGGAATGCAGGGAACTTTGTGAAGTAGAGTTACCCAACTAGACACCCCTCCCCTGCTAGAGCAGGGAACTCGGACAACTGGGAGCATCATAGTGGAGTCTGCTCAGCACAGCACTTGGACATGGGGCAACCCACTGGGGCTCCAGGCAGCTGCCCAGAGGAGGAGGAGGAGGAGGAGGAGGAGGAGGAGGAGGCATGCAGTGGATCACTTGAACTCAGAGAAACTGCTCCTGAACATGGGGGGGAGTTGGCCAGAGGAGGAGGAGGTGTGCAGTGGGTCAGTGGGATTCAGAGTGACTGTACAGGACTCCAGGTGGCTGCTCAGAGGAGGGGCCACATAGCCAGGTGATTAGGTGCAGAGCAGGGTCCGAGGACCTAGGCGGCTTCTCGGTGGAAGAGCTACACAGAGACAAGCTGAGGGGTGGAGCGAAGGTTCCAGGACTGTGGGCAGATTCTCTGAGGTGAGGCAGCCTAAGGAGACTCATCTGGGCAGGGCGAGGCTCCCAGGCCAGGAGGTAGGTCCAGGCCCCTGGGAACATTGAAGAGGAAGGATGCCCAGCCCAGGTTATAGTTGTGGATTGAGGGGAATTGCCAGGAGGGGAACTGACCAGCAAGACCTCCCCACTGGGTGAGTCTTCCCTGCCAGGTGAGGTTTTCTCACAAGGATGGTAAAACAAGAGACACAATCCCAAACAGGCCTTGCCTCAGCCCACAGCCTAGTTCCCCATTGGATGACCATTGTTCAACAAGTGGAGACGCCTCTGCCCACTAGTAGGGAATATATGCAACCTGAAGTTCACCACCCCTAGAGAGGCAGCTTCCTTGTGGAGCACCACATTATCAACTTCATCCAAGATTTCAGGCTACTGAAGGCTAAGAAGGGATATACTAGAATACTTCAAGGACATTATAAATCAATAGAGGATATCAGCAATATCTCAGCAGTCCATTGATACCTGAACAATCTGAGAAAACAAGGGGAGAAAAATGCCCCAAACAAATCTGGATGTTACATCAATAAAAGCCATGACAGCATGGCAGAAGAAATGACAGAAAGGGAGTTCAGAACGTACATAATTAAAATGATCATGGAAGCAAACGATGAGATGAAAGAGCAAATGCAGGCATTGAATGATGAGATGAAAGAGCAAATGCAGGCATTGAAAGTTCTCACCAATCTACAGTTAAAAGAGCAAATACAGGAAGCAAAAGATGATTTCAATAAAGAGTTAGGGATATTGAAAAAAAAAACAAACAGAAATCCTTGAAATGAAGGAAACAATAAACCAAATTAAGAACTCCATAGAAAGCATAACCAATAGGATAGAACACCTGGAAGACAGAACCTCAGATATTTAAGACAAAATATTTATCCATGAAAACAAAGTTGGACAAACAGAGAAGATGGTAAGAAATCATGAACAGAATCTCCAAGAACTAAGGAATATCATGAAAAGACCAAATTTGAGAATTATTGGGATTGAGAAAGGTTTAAAGAAACAAACCAAAGGAATGAACAATCTATTCAATGAAATAATATCAGAAAGTTTCCCAAATCTGAAGAATAAAATGGAAAATCAAGTTCAAGAGCCTTAGAGGACTCCAAATACACAAAATTGCAGCAGACCCACACCAAGTCACATTATAATGAAAATACCTAACATACAAAATAAAGACAGAATTTTAAAGGCTGTGAGAGAAAAGAACCAAATTACATTCAGGGGGAAACCAATACGGATATCAGCAGATTTTTCAATCCAGACCCTAAAAGCTAGAAGGGCCTGTAACAACATTTTCCAAGCCCTGAAAGAAAATGGATGCCAACCAAGAATCTTATACCCAGCAAAACTTACCTTCAAATTTGACGATGAAATAAAATCCTTCTATGATAAACAAAAGCTAAAAGCATTTACAAAAAGAAAGCCAGCATTACAGAACATTCTCAGCAAAATATTCCATGAGGAAGAGATGAAAAACAAAGAAACAAATCAGCAAAGGGAAGAATTATCCTAAAGGAATTATCAAATAAAGGAGGAACCAAGTAATATCAAAAAAATAAAAATAAAAATAAAAAAATGAGCCAAATGACCAGGAATACAAATCATATCTCTATAATAGCCCTGAATATTGATGGCCTGAACTCATCAATCAAAACACATAGACTGGCAGATTGAATTAAAAAGAAAGATCCAACAATATGTTGCCTGCAAGAGACTCACCTCATAGAAAGAGATACACACAGACCAAAGGTAAAAAGGATAGAGGAAAACATACAATGAACATGGACTCAGCAAAAAAGCTGGAGCATCTGTCCTCATTTCACATAATAAGGACTTCAAACCAAAGTTAGTCAGAAGGGATAAAGAAGGACGTTTCATACTGCTTAAGTGAATCATAAATTAGCAAGACATAACAATCATAAATATATATGCCCCAAACAGTGGCTCATCCATGTATGTCAAACAAATCCTTCTCAATTTCAGAAACCAAATAGACCATAACACAATAATACTAGGTGATTTTAACACGCCCCTCTCACCACTGGACAGATATTCCAAAAAAAAATTGAACAAAGAAACCATAGATCTCAATAACACAATCAATAATTTAGACTTAACTGACATTTATAGAATATACCATCCAACCAAGAGCAAATACATTTTCTTCTCAGCAGCACATGGATCCTTCTCTAAAATAGACAATATATTATGCCACCAAGCTAATGTTAGCAAATACAAGAAGATAGAGACACTACCTTGTCTTCTATCAAATCATAATGGATTGACCTTAGAAATAAATGAAAGAGTAAAAAACAGAAACTACTCCAACACATGGAGATTAAATAATATGCTATTATATGATGAATAGATAACAGAAGATATCAGGAAGGAAATTAAAAAATTCTTAGAGGTAAAGGAGAACAAAGAAACATCATATCAAAAATCTCTGGGACACAATGAAAACAGTACTTAGAAGAAAATTTATTTCATGGAGCACATTCAATAAAAGAAGAAAAACTCAACAAATAAACGACCTAACTCTACATCTCAAAGCCCTAGAAAAAGAAGAACAGACCACCACCAAAAGTAGTAGAAGACAGGAAATACTTAAAATCACAACTGAAATCAATGAAATTGAAACAAAAGAAACAATAAAAGAAATTGATAAAATAAATAGTTGGTTCTTTGAAAAAATAAAAAAAATCGATAAACCCTTAGCCACACTAACAAAGAGAAGAAGAGAAAAAACCCAAATTACTAAAATTTGGAATGAACAAGGAAATATCACAACAGACATGATTTAAATACAAAACATAATTAGAAGTTATTTTGAAAATCTCCACTCCAAAAAATAGAAAATTTCAAAGACATGAACAGATTTCTAGAGACATACAAATTGCCTAAACTGAACGAGGAGGACATACACAATTTATTTATTTTTTAATTTTTTTCTATGTTATTAAAAAATAGTTTATTTTTTTTACATTTATATGCTTACATTTATTTATTTATTTATTTTTACTCAAATCCACCTTTTTTAATAGTTTTTTATTACTTTTTTTTATTGTAAACAAATGGGATACATGTTGTTTCTCTGTACATAGCGTAAAGGCACACCATTTGTGTAATCATAAATTTACATAGGGTAATGTTTGATTCATTCTGCCATTTTTTCCCTTCTCCCCCACCCCACCCACCCTTCCCCTCCCTCTATACAGTCCTTCCTTCCTCCATTCCTGTCCCCCTCCCTAAACCCAACTCCAACCCCAACACTAACCCCTCCCACCCCCCATTATGTGTCATCATCCACTTATTAGCGATATCATTCTTCCTTTGGTTTTTTGAGATTGGCTTATCTCACTTAGCATGATATTCTCCAGTTTCATCCATTTGCCTGCAAATGCCATAAATTTATCATTCTTTATGGCTGAGTAATATTCCATTGAATATATATATACCACATTTTCTTTATCCATTCATCAATTGAAGGACATCTAGGTTGGTTACGCAATCTGGCTATTGTGAACTGAGCAGCTATGAACATTGATGTGGCTGTATCTCTGTAATATGCTGATTTTAAGTCCTTTGAGTATAGGCCAAGGAGTGGGATAGCTGGGTCAAATGGTGGTTCCATTCCAAGTTTTCTAAGAGTCTCCATACTGCTTTCCAGAGTGGCTGCACTAATTTGCAGCCCCACCAGCAATGTAAGAGTGTACCTTTCTCCCCACATCCTCGCCAACACCAGTTGTTGCTTGTATTCTTGATAATCGCCATTCTAATTGGGGTGAGATGGAATCTTAGGGTGGTTTTGATTTGCATTTCTCTTATTACTAGAGATGTTGAACATTTTTTCATATGTTTGTTGATTGCTTGTAGATCTTCTTCTGTGAAGTGTCTATTCATTTCCTTAGCCCATTTGTCAGTTGGATTATTTGCATTCTTGGTGTAGAGTTTTTTGAGTTCTTTATAGATTCTGGAGATTAGTGCTCTATCTGAAGTATGATTGGCAAAGATTTTCTCCCACTCTGTAGGCTCTTTCTTCACATTGATGAGAGTTTCCTTTGCTGAGAGAAAGCTTTTTAGTTTGAATCTATCCCAGTTATTAATTCTTGCTTTTATTTCTTGTGCTATGGGAGTCCTGTTGAGGAAGTCTGGTCCTAAGTTGACATGTTGAAGTTCTGGACCTACTTTTTCTTCTATAAGATTCAAGGTCTCTGGTCTGATTCCAATATCCTTAATCCATTTTGAGTTTAGTTTTGTGCATGGTGAGAGATATGGGTTTAGTTTCATTCTGCTGCATATGGATTTCCAATTCTCCCAGCACCATATGTTGAAGAGGCTATATTTTCTCCATTGCATATTTTTGGCACCTTTGTCTAGTATGAGAAAATTGTATTTAGTTGGGTTTATGTCCATGTCCTCTATTCTGTACCATTGATCCACCTTTCTATTTTGGTACCAATACCATGTCGTTTTTGTTACTATTGCTTTGTAGTAGAGTTGAAGATCTGGTATTGCGATACCCCCTGTTTCACTCTATCTGCCAAGGATTGCTTAGCTATTCTGGGTTTTTTATTCTTCCAGATGAATTTCATAATTGCTTGCTCTATTTCTGTAAGGTACATCATTGGGATTTTAATTGGAATTGCATTGAATCTGTATAGCACTTTTTGTAGTATGCCTATTTTGACAATATTAATTCTTCCTATCAAAGAACATGGGAAATCTTTCCATCTTCTAAGGTTTTCTTTAATTTCTTTCTTTAGTGTTCTGTAGTTCTCATTGTAGAGGTCTTTCGCCTATTTTGTGAGATTGATTCCCAAGTATTTTATTTTTTTTGAAGCTATTGTGAATGGGGTAGTTTCCCTAATTTCTTTTTCTGAAGATTCATCACTTATGTATAAAATGCCTTAGATTTATGTGCACTGATCTTATATCCCGCTACTTTACTGAAATCACTAAGGAGATCTAAAAGTTTTCTGGTGGAATTTCCTGGTTCCTCTAAGTATACCATCATATCATCAGCAAATAGGGATAGTTTGAGTTCTTCTTTTCCTATTCGTATCCCTTTAATTTCTTTGGTCTGTCTAATTGCTCTGGCTAGAGTTTCAAGGACGATATTGAAAAGAAGTGGTGAAAGAGGGCATCCCTGCCTTGTTCCAGTATTAAGGGGGAATGCTTTCAGTTTTTCACCATTTAGAATGATATTATCCATGGGCTTAGCATAGATGGCTTTTACAATGTTAAATAATGTTCCCACTATCCCTAGTTTTTCTACTGTTTTGAGCATGAAGGGGTGCTGTATTTTATCAAATGCTTTTTCTGCATCTATTGAAATAATCATGATTCTTGACTTTAAGTCTATTGATATGGTGAATGACATTTATTGATTTCCTGATGTTGAACCAACCTTGCATCCCTGGGATGAAACCCACTTGATCATGGTGCACTATCTTTTTAATATGTTTTTGTATGCGATTTGCTAAAATTTTGTTGAGAATTTTTGCGTCGATGTTCATTAAGGATATTGGTCTGAAATTTTCTTTCCTCAATGTGACTCTGTCTGGTTTAGGTATCAGGGTAATATTGGTTTCATAGAATGAGTTTGGGAGGGTTTCCTCCTCTTCCATGTTTCTTGGTG